>NC_083424.1:48679976-48979976 GCF_020745735.1 Hemiscyllium ocellatum
GTTCTATTACACAATATCACAGCTAAAAGGGTTGTAGAGGAATTACTCAAAATTTTCATGAGATAAGGCCTTCCCACAGAGATACAATCAGAGCAACGGTCAAACTTCATCAAAAGTATTCAAGTAAGTTATGGACAGCTGAGGAAAAAGAATTCAAATCTTCTATGCACAAACCAGAGTAGCAGGCAGTGCTAGAAAGGTGGTATCAGACACTAAATACCATGTTGAGGATTATAGTCAGGACTATCCAGATGATTGGGATAAGGGAATTTCGTTAGTACCTTTTGTGAACAGAGACACATAAACAAATCAATCAAATTCAGTTTTTGAGCATGAAGTGAGAGGACCACCAAAATTCATTAAAGAGAAATTGGTACGCTAGAATTCAGAGACCACATATTTGGACTGCGTGTCAAATTTTAGGGAATGATAAATGGAGTGGGGGAGTTGGCTAGACAACATTTAAAAGTATCACAGCATACAATGAAACAGGAAGCAGACAGAAAACAAAAACTCACAATTTTGCTATTGTGAATGAGGTGTTAATGTTGCTTCCAGTGATAGGTGGACCTTTAGAAGGAAAGTTTAATTGATCTTATCAAGTCTAAAGGTAAATCAGTGACATGAGCTACTTGATAAGGACTCCGGGCGGAAGGAAATCTCAGAGCGTGTACCATGTGATTGTGCTCAAAAGGTATTTTGGCAGGGAAGGAAAGCTAAAAGAAACTTATTGGTTACAACACGGAGAGAGAAAAAACAACTTCAAAGGATTCTGAATAGGACATTCCTCAAATTTGACAATGAAGAAGTTGTCAAAAATTGGGATAAATTATTGAGTTACCTTCCACAGGAAAATCGGTATTACCTAAAAGAGATTTTACTATTACATGAGGAGGCATGTGGAAATAAGCTGGGATACACTAACCTAATTATGCATGGTATAGATATAGGAGATGCTGTCCCGATTAAGCATCATCCTTATAGACATAATCTTTAAAGTTAGCACAGTTCAAAAGGAGATTTAACGCATGCTCCAAGACAACATAATCAATGTGATTTACAGTGACTGGAGCTCACCCATAGCAATGATGCTGAACCCAGATGGCACCTAACGGTTCTGTGTGGACTATTGCAAAATGAATGAAGTTACACAAGCTGATGTCGGTAAAATTCCACATTTGGAAGACTGTGTTGAAAAGGTAGGACAAGCAACTAAGTTGGACTTACTCAAAGGATACTGGCAGGCACCTTTGTTTGCAAAAGTGAAGGCAAGATTGACTTTCATAACGCTGAATGGATTGTATCAGTTTAAAGTCATGCCATTTGGCGTGAAAAGATGTGCCAGCCACATTTCGGAGATTAACCAATAAGGTCACTTTTGGATTACCCTACATGTTGATGACCTGGTGATTTTTAATCGCACATGGAAGAAACAATTGCAACATTTATCATCATTGTTTGATGGACTTTGGAAGTCAGGCTTGGTGATAAACCTGGCTAAAAGTGAATTTGCCAAACCCAAGTCACCTTCCTGTGAGGTGTTATTGGACATGGATAAATGGCTCCCTGGTATGCCAAAACAATGGTAATGGGGAGTTCCCCATGCCATCAACAATAAAAGCAGTAGTACAATTCCTGGGATTGAATGGATTTTGTCGAACATTTATGCCAAGTTTTAGCAGATTTGCTGCTCTATTCACTGATTTGCTCAGGAAAGACAAGAAATTCCAATTGCCAACCGACTGACAGAGGCCTGTCGACACATTTGAAAGCTGTGTTAACCACTGCCGCAGTATTGGCCACACAGAATTACACAAAGCCATTCAAGGTGGCTATTGATGCAAGTGATGTGTGTGTCAGTGCTGTTCTCTTGCAAGGAGATGACGAGAAGGTGGAAAGATCTATTGGCCGTGTCTCCAGGAAACTGAACATTCATCAGCAGAAATATTCAACAGTTGAGAAGGAGTATTTGAGCTTAGTGTTGGTGTTATGAGATTTCAATGTTTATGTTATCAGTAACATATCTGAGACAATCATATACACTGATCATAACCCATTGATGTCTGTGGAGAAATTTAAGGACAAAAATTCCAGACTGTTTAGATGGGGCTTGTTGTTACAGCCATTCAGTTTGAAAGTTGCACATATGGAAGGACAAGAAAATATGATTGCTGATGCATTTTCAAGACTTGAAATAGAAACAGAGGCGTTTGATGGCAGGAGTAAAACAGACTGAAACAGAATGTAATAGTGCATGTTTATAGTCAATGACATGTATGCATGTGTTATAGAGTACTAACAGTTTAGGACTAAGGGGATTTAAAATTAAGCCATCTTTGGGTATTGATGGTTCATTTTTTTTAAAGGCGGTATATGTGATGATGGTGGTGCTCCTTTAAAAAGTTAATGTTGCGCATGTTTTTTTAAGAGATCGTAAGAACACAGGTTCAGAAAACGTTTAGGATTGAATGGTTTTATGGTCAGTTTGATTATAGCTAACAAATGCTGCCTCAGGACAAAAGGCTTTCACGTTTTTGCAAAACAAAAACCTGTACAATGAAAGGGGAGTGGCCAGTTATCCTATCTCAGCTTTGCGCTGGTTAGGGTGGTTAGCAAGCAGTAGAGTTGGAAGAGATGTTGGACCCAAAAAAGCAGGTCCAAGCCGATCCTCCTCTCTCTGACATCTCCTCTATAAGGTCCTGTACTTGATTTTACCTTTTGTGCAAAGGCAAGTATTGGAAACAACATCATTAAGTTGGGATATTTGCTGGATTTTTGGATAGGTTATGTTAGTCAGTGTTATGTTCTCTTTTGTTTGCTTTCATTCGGTAAACTTAGAATAGTTTATTTTTTATTTGTCATTTCTACCATGTATAAGTGAAACAGTAAAAACGGGGCAGCTACATGGACAGCACAAACTATACACTCATACGTGGCATAAAGTGCATAAGAAGTGCAAAACACGTAATTTACAGTGCAATAGTAGAATGATAAATAATAGACATTTTTCTTGCAGCAGTTCGAAGTCGTGCAAAGAATTTCAGATGGGAAAGAGTCCGATTACATCGTGTTAAGAAGCCTGATGGCTTGGGGGAAGAAACTGCTGCACAGTCTGGCTGTGAGAGACTGAATGCTCTGGTATTTTCTGTCAGACGGCAGAAGAGGGAAAAGTTTGGATGACGAGTATATGAGGTCTTCCACAATGCTCTTAGCCTTTTGGATGCAGCATTTGATGTAAATGTCTGCAATGGAGGGAAAAGAGATCCCAATGATCTTCTCAACTGTCCTCACTATCTATAGTAGAGAATGTGATTTGAGATGGTGCAATTCCCGAATCAGGCAGTGATGTAATAGCTCAAGGGTCTCTCAATGAAGCCTCTGTAGAATGTGATGAGGATGAAGGTTTGGGAGCTGGGCTTTCCTCAGCCTGTATCGAAAGCAAAGACGCTGCTGGGATTTTTTGGATGTGGAGCTGCTGTTAAGAGTCCAGGTGAGATTCTCCGCCAGATATACACCAAGGAATTTGGTGCTCTTCATGATCTCCACGGGAGAGTCATCGATGTGCAGCAGAGAGTAGTTTCGCTGTGCACTCCTATCAACAACCATGTCTTTCGTCTTTCAGAGAACGTGGTTGCTGGCTGTGCACCTGACCATTAGTGGCTGCACCTCCTCTGTTTGCTGACTCATCATTCATGCTGATGAGACCTTCCACAGTGACATCATCAGCGAACTTGGTAATGTGATTCGACCTGTGCATCATTGCACAGTCTTGTGTCAGCAGGGTGAACAGCAGTAGACTGAGCACCCAGCCCTGGAGGGTCCCGGGCTCAGTGTGATGATATTGGAGATGCTGTTCCCAATCCGGCCCGATTGTGGTCTCCCAATAAGGAAGTCCAGGATCCAGCTACAAAGGGAGGTATTTAGGTCCAGCAGACACAGCTTTCCAATCAGGTGCTGAAGAATGATGCAGAAGTCTCTGAATAGTAGCCTGATGTACCTGTTCTTCTTCTCCAGTTGGGTGAAGGCCGAATGGAGGGTAATGGAAATAACATCAACAGTTGAGCGGTTTAGCCGACACACGAACTGCGAGGTGTTCAGTTTTGTTTAAAAATTTGGTTTTGTTTAAAAATAGGTGGTTTTGCCAGCTGCATCACTCCTGGATATCTGTGTTACACCTGCAAAAACCAACTCGCAAAGTTAGGGTCTGGGCTACTTTTTGAGAGGGTTAACACCATTAACTCCAGTTTTGCTACAGCTCATTGGCAACAAACTCAATGAAATGCGGCCTTGATGTTAATAGCTGTCATTCTCACCTCAATTCTGAAATTCGGCTTCTTGTCCGTATTTGAACCAAAGTTGTAATGAGGTCAGGGGCTGAGTTAGTCTGGCAGTTAAACAGGGCGTGTTCATGAGCAGCTTATTGCTAAGCAAGTGCTGCCTGATGGCACTGTTGGTGACACATTCTATCATTTCACTGATGATCAATAGCAAACTGATGAAATGGGAATTGACCAGGGTAGCATTCGTCCTGATGTTTGTGTAGAGGACATACCTGGGCAATTGTCCACATTGCTGAGTAAAAGCTACTCTTGTAGCTGTGCTGTAATAGGTTGTCTAAAGGCGCTACAAGTTCTGGAGTACAAGTCTTCAGCACAATTGCCTGAATCATATCAGGGCCACTGACATTGCAGTACCCAGTGTCTCCATCAGTTTCATGATATCACGTGAAGTGAATCAAATTGGCTGAAATCTGGCATCTGTGATTCTGTGACCTCTAAAGAAGGCCGAGGTAGATCATCCACTCAGCACTCTCAGATGAAGGTTGTTACTAATGCTTCAGCATAATGAATTGCACTAATGTGTTGGACTGTTCAATCAGTGAGGATAGGATATTTGTGGAGTCTCCACCTCAATGAGTTATTTAATTGCCTATTATTATGGACAACTGGATGTGGCAACAGTGCACAGCTTACACCTGAACCGTTAATTGTGAGATCACTTAGCTCTGTCTATCACTTGCAGCTTATGCTGTTTGTCGATCAATTAGTCCTGACTTGGAGCACCATCGGGTTGATACCTCATTTTGAGGTATTGTGATTTGCTCCTGCCATGTCGTACTGCAATCTTCATTGAGTGGATGCTGGTGCCAAATGTAAGAGATCTGAAGTATTTCGGTAAAACAACATCCTGGCCAGGTCAGTCTCATGGATCACATTAATCAGATAACATCCTGGATGCTACCATTTTATTTTCTGTCATGTCCTACCAATAATTGCAGCCGAGGTGATGGTACCACATAGTATGCAGTCAGGAGGGAGTTGCTCTTAACAACATGAACAGTTGTTTAAGTCTTTAACAGTTAGTTCTAATTCTATGAAATCTCATGACATCATGAGAACGATGTGCAAGGCTATCTCCTGTTATTTCTCTTGTAGCCTTTCTCATCTATCCCCATCATGAATCAATTAGCCCCCATTTTGACTTCATTTAAATGATGCATTGAATGTGGCAAAGGCACAGAACAGATTCATGCTGGGCTGCTTTAATATTACTAACCAAAAGTGGATCTATGGCGCCACTGTTGCTTGAGCTGGCCAAGTCCTAAAGGATATAACTGGTCGACTAGATCTGTTGCAGGCGGTCAGGAAACTAAGGGAGAAACGCATATAGATCCCATCACCAACACTTTCATAAGAGATGCAGTCCTTGTGAAATCGATCCTTTATGCTAAGGATACCATTTATCCTGTAATATGATCCAACAAATGTGATGAAATGGTATTAGTTTTGATCTACTAACTCAGGACTGAGCATCTGTGTGTCTGTATGGATCATGAGAAGCAGCAGAATTATATTCAATCAGAATCTGTAATGTGATTGATAGCAGTTTGACCCAGCATATCTCCTTTTCTCCGACCAATATCAAGTCAGGAGATCAACTCTCACATAATCCAGAATTCAACAGAGCCAAAGCTAGCACCTTGCATACCTAAAGAAAAGGTGTCAATGTAACCAAACCATTGCACAAGACGGCGTTCATGCCAAGTATGTGATTGACAGAACTAAACAATATCCCAACTAACTGAGCAAATCTAAGCTCTGAAATCCAAACATACCAAGCCCTGAATGATTTTCAACAGCTAAACAACTAACTGGAGGATGTCAGATCATAAATAGCCCCACCTTTAGCCTAGGATGATCAGTGCAAATTATTATGGCAATGCATCTCTCATCAAAAGCATTAACTTGACAGTCAATCTCAGTCCCATTCTGAAGTTCTTAGCGTCACAGATGATAGTCATCCGTCAATTTTATTTACTCTGTGTAAGATCAAATAATCGATCATTGTCACATGTCCCCAAAGGGTTAACTGAAAAGTTTATAAGTGGCCACTTACAACGCCATGTCAGGTACACGGATACATAGTTACAATCCCCAGTTACAGATTAGAGAAGAAAACAAAGTTACATTATAGCTGTACAACGTGATAATAGACCAGAAAAAAAGCAAGAGAAAAAGTTAGAAAGATAAACATCACAGTTGCCCTTCGAAGGCTCTCCGCAGCAGTCCAATGCAGGGGACCTCCAAGTGGTTTGACTGCTGGCTGCTGACAGGCTCCACACTAGGCCATTATCTCCACGCGGCACTGAGCCCCTGATCCCGAGCGTCCCCATTCTGCCTGCTGCTCGCAGGCGTTCCCGTTCCTTCCGCTGGAGTCTCAGCTGCCCCGCTTTGAAAGCAGAGAGTCAGAGGCCGAGTGACCAAGACTGAGAGAAGGGAGAACAGAGGGAGAAAAAATGAAAAAGAATATGTGGAGCGGGAGAGCTCCGGCTGGAGATTCCTACTCCGCCGCTATTTTACTGTTTGGCTAAAGAACAGGATACAGGAAAGTCAATTGGCTTTGAGAATATTCCAAGAATAGTATGTTTTTTAAAAAATAATACCGACCCCATCCAAGGTACGCTGTTCTAGTATAGCTGGAACAACGGAATTTACCGCACAATGTGCCCAACTATAGCTTGTGTGCTCAAAGTAGGCATATCCAACATGGGCAATTAGAGTCCAGTAATAAACTCTTAGCTATTAGCAAACTGATGGAATGTGCCATGAAGAAACATTTTTTCAGGATGAACCAGATGACTGACGTTCATTTTGGGTTCCTACGTAAAGCCTTTGTCCAAGCGTTGACGTTTTGTGAACACAGCATCATAGAGAATGATTGTGCTTGACATCAAAGCGTTATCTGACCAAGTGAGGCTTGAGGAACATATACTCGGGGTCAGTCAGAGTCAGGGTAAAAGGCTGGATAAACTATGTTAAATGACAGAGGAGAAAGTGAGGGTTGCAGACGCTAGCGAGTCAGAAGCAAAAAGTGTGGTGCTGGAAAAGCACAACAGGTCAGACACCATCCAAGGAGCAGGACAGTCAATGAATGGCATAAACCTTTCCTCAGGAATGTTGATGGTGTGAGGGTAGGGGGTTGAGACATATGCGGTGGTGGGAGGAGGCTGAGAAATGGAGGAGGATAAATTCTTCATGGTGGGAATCCTTGGAAGAGGCTTTGCAGTCAGGTTTTCAGCAACTAGGAGGAAGTGAGGACTGCACATGTTGGAGAGTTAAAGAAAAAAACGCCCTTGTCCCTCCACATTCCTGATGAAGGGCTTATGCCCGAAACATCGACTCACCTGCTTTCTGGATGCTGCCTGACCAGCTGTGCTTTTCCAGCACCACACGTTTTGACTATGTTAATTAACAGAATCAACAGATCAAGCTCAAGGTATGAGTTGTGCTCCTCCTGTGCAGCTATAACCTTGTCTGCCTTCCTGTGACTGAGCACACTATGACCTCCATACCACTGTTTGCTATGATCTGTCTGTACTGATCGCAGAACAAAAGATTTTCCCTGTACTAGGTGCCTGTGTCGACAAAAAAAATCAAATCAATTGCAAGGATGTGTTCAAAGACACTCTCATGACTCGCAAATAGTTGTAGCTTTGGTACACAAAATACCGTTACACGTGCCATTCAGGACGAAAATCTATTTTCATTACCTTCGTATACTTCACATGTTCTAGCTGCCAACTAAATGCTTAATGTTAGTTGTTCATGAACCCAAACGGTTTAAAAAATACAACCTTGTTATAGTTAAGCGTGGTAGATTTATTTAAAGCTAAATTCTACCTAAAAGCATTGGAAAGTTAACATATTTTTCTAATAAAATTACATTGCACTTAAAATGATTAATTTTATAATTAGCTATTCCTGAAAGGCATGTAATGTTCTGACTGGCCCGAAAGTGCAATTGTAACTAGTTTTCGGGTCTTTAACTAAGATTTAGCTCAGAAATGTCATGATCCTTTGCTAGAGGTTTATTGGCTTGTACGCATATGATTTTGAATTGTGTCATGAAACCATTCAGGACTCCCGCTATCTTTGGGAGTCCGGTGTACCTGAATTGCACCTCATCTTAACAAATTACAGACTCAGAGTGGGTTTTTTCCTTTATTGCTGACAGGTTATCAAAGAGGAAATAAGGTTATTCTATCTGCCTTCCATTTTCTGCTCTCAGACATATGTCCAAGGTAATATTCAGTGTCTCTCTCAACAATTTTCCACACTGCCACTATTCTTCTTCATCCTTTTCATCCATGTTGTCCCTTATATAATGGTCTGTTTTTGTCTTTCATTTTGTTTCATCCTTCAAGGGGAAACATCTCCACTGGCTATAATCATGCTGAGCATAAAGAAGATAGTTGCAGTTGTTGAAGGTCAGTCATCTCAACCACAGGATGTCATTGCAGGAGTACCTGGGGATTCTGTCTTTGGTTCACTTATCTTCAGCTACTTGATAAATGATCTGCCCTCCATCATAATGATCAAACAATGTGCAACGTCATTCCAGTCAATTTCAAAACAGACTACACACGTACACAGTAAGAGCCGGATAGTATTTCAACTGCAATGTTAAGCTCCATTACTGCATTTTTACATTCCTCTGTATTTTATAATGTTTAACGTTATGAATTGGAAATAAACGTCGCAATTGCAAAGTTAGATTGACCAAATATCTTTATTTCATCAGGTTCGAACGGAATGCCTGTCCTGACTCAGCCAGGATCCATCTCAAAATCCCCAGGGAAAACTGTAAAGGCCACCTGCACCATGTCGGGAGGCAGCCTCGGGAGCGATGGGGTTCAGTCAGGTATTCCATATCGTTTCAGTGGGTCCATGCACTCATCGAGTAACAAGATGCACTTAACCAAAACAATCTGCAATCAGAGGATGCCTCCAATTATTATTGTAATGGGGAAGGACTTTCGAGAGAGGACCTAAGCTGAACCTGGGCAGTAAGTGAATTATTGATCATCTGAAAATTGGAATTCGGAATTAACCAACGTTCGATTGTGATTATTTGTTTTCAGTCGCAAATCTCTAAATCCACAAGCACGAGTGTGGAGTTATTCTCAGTCATCCCGCGATTATTTTTCGTATTCAAATCATTGCATTTCCTCGGTGCAGAGGCGCACGTCAAAAATGTTTTACAAACACTTGGCAAATTGACATTTTGTAAATCAGAAGGATTTCTCTCACTTGCTTTCATTGAGAACTTATGAATCGCTGATGTTCAGGGGACAGCAAGATACCTGCAGTCCAAGTTACTGCGCATGTCCTGACCCTGCATCGATATTGTATTAAGATGACATTGGCGCTGCGAGCTTTGCGTTGTGAGACAACCTAAAGGAATCCAGTTCCACTCGAACCTTATATCATACTGAAAATGTTCGGAACGACAAGCCATTCCTGCGCAGGGAGATGAAAACCACATTATTGCTGACAGAGTCAGTGTTTTGAGGCAAGTGTTTACGTCAGGAATTGTTCGGTCCGCATTGTCGTCGCTGAAAGAGTATTCCTGATGAAGGGCTTATGCTCGAAACGTCGAATTCTCTATTCCTGAGATGCTGCCTGGCCTGCTGTGCTTTGACCAGCAACACATTTGCAGCTGTGATCTCCAGCATCTGCAGACCTCATTTTTTACTTTACTGAAAGAGTACTATCAACTAACTACGGTAGTGCTGAGAAAGGACGCAGACATGTTTTTTAAAACAGCGAATGAGAGTGTTGGAAAAATTGATCCAAAGGATACAGTCAGACTTCTTTGATGAATACAAATTCTGTGATTCAACCCCATGGGGCCTTATAGATGTTACATCTGTGGCTTTCATAGCCCCACTCCAAAAACTGCAAACATTTCTGAAAATGTTCGTGCGATGCGTTTCCATTCCACTGAAAGCAGCACCGAGATTGAAGCGCCGTTCTTAATATGAGCCTCGGGAACTACAATATGACGCTTTGCTGCAACTCCCTCTCGCTCTTCTCTCCGCAGGGAAAGCCGTTTAGTGCAAGATTCGCAACCTTACCTTTCACAACAATCTCCATTACTACAGAGAACTTTGTTTTTGCGCTGGGCTCAGTCACTAATGATCAACGGAGATCCAGTTCTGTACTGACGCAGCCACAGCCAGGGTAGTTATTTCTTAGTCATTCATCGGACGTGTCCGTCCAATTGCTCGTTTGTGTCTGAGAATAGGTTTTGTTAACCATTGCCGCTGTACCTGCACTCTCTCAAGCGTTGCTGAATGCGTAATCTGTGACAATAAATTATTCGCAGAAAATGTCGATAATCTAACATTGTGTGTAATAATCATTATTTGGCTGTACAGGGTGAAACGGGCGAAGGTGCAATGTATAAACGAAATCTTCCTTTGTCACATTTGTTCTTTTTCTCGATACATCTCTAGCACATATTTCAAGAGAAAGAGGATTTACTGTAAAATATTTCGAATTTTTATAATCCTGTGAACAGATGATTTAGAATTTTGCTGAATAGTCTCGCGGGTCTCCTTCTATTTCGGTGTCAGAATATTCAGTTAAACACCAATTGTCCAGTGATTGTGACAATTGAAACTGATGACACTTACTTAATCACTCGCAGTTTCAACTCGTACATTTTTACTATGTACATGTCAAGGTGAATCGTTCAGAATGCGAATAGATTGTTCATGTGAGACGGGCAAATTTGATGCTGTGATGTAACTGGCATCAAAACTCAGTGTCAGAACCAATTGTCGCGGTTCAGAGTCTAGATTAACAATTAGAAAACGTGTTTTTGGGTTCCTTTATCTGGAATCATAGACGGCCCCTCATTAAGCTAAAGAAGCTACAGCTTCCACAGGCAAGGGGAGGACTGGACTTCCCAGACTTTAGGAAATATCAGTGAAGTTCCCTATTAAGTTACATAGCTGATTGGGTCTTGTTTGATCCACAATCAATCTGGCTGGACATCGAGGCCTCTCAAGTAAAATACCCACTTATTAGCCTCTTATTTTCAGACAAGAGGAAAATCATTACAGATCACTGTAAAAACCCCATAATACTAAACATAATTAAGGCTTGGAATATAATGCGGCAAAATGAGGGTAATTTACATAAAACATCCCCCTATGCACCGATAGTAGGAGCATGGGGATTCCAACCGGGGTTTACAGATGCCACTTTTAAACTCTGGAGATCCAGGGGTATCTCATGTTTAGGGGACCTATTTAAAGATGGGGTCCTCATGTCTTTTGAACAGCAGCATCAGAAATTCGGATTACCTAATGGAGACCTCTTTCGATACTTCCAAATTCGAGATTATATACAGAAGAAGACTACGTTATTAGATAGTCTTTATAAATCAGATAGAGAATGTAATGTCCTACGACCAGTGGAGGTATCCTCCGTCAGCACTATTTATCATTTACTACATGATGAAGTATCGGGAGATATGGACAATCTGTTAAAACATGGGATCAGGATTTGGGACTAGAAATCTCTATAGAAATGTGGAATGATATTTGGGGAAATGCTAGAAGAATTACTATCTGTAACAGAACCCAGGCTATCCAGCTGAAGATACTTCATAGGGCCAATATAGCACGGGCTCGATTGGCAAAATTTAAGTCAGGAGCATCTCCAATGTGTCCCAAATGCAAAATAGATGTGGGCACTCTTGTACATTGCCTATGGACTTGTCATAAGATCCGTAGATATTGCACTAAAGTAGCAAGTACCCAGACAGAAATTTTAGGAACGGAAATTAGAGTGGACCCTATCCTTTTGGGCTTTTCGAACTTTCCCTCCCTGGATATGCACGGGAAGAGACTATTTTCTATTCTCTCTTTCTGTGCAAGGAAAAATATTTTGGTGAGCTGGGTGGCTGAGGACCCCCCTGGACTTTCAAATTGGCATAGATTAATTATGGAATGTATTCCCCTTGACTTCCTTACAAATATGGTGATCCGAAAGACTGAATTATTTTATAAAATATGGCAGCCCTTCTTGAATTACATAAATGCAGATATTTCGGCCATCCTAACAAGGGCTTTTATTTAATGGAGATTACAAACCTGGCTGCTCCGGGGCCCCTTAGGAGAGGAATCCCGCATCAATACGGGTTTTATTACATTTGATGTTAATACATTCCAAGCATGTAAGAGACTCAAGTATACACTTTGGTTAGTTGTAGGTTAGATTGGTAGAAAGTTGACTTTTGTTTTTTTTCCTATTTCGGTATTTTTTTCCTTTGTTAAATTTTGACTATTGTATATTTGATTTAATTGTATATCAATGTTTGTATTTGAGAGTTTTGTTTATTTTTCTAAACTTGTAAAAATGTTAAATTTCTAATAAAAATATCTTGATTAAAAAAAGTGTTTTAATTCTTGCTTCAGATTAAGTAAACCACGTCACTCCATATTTGTCGCTGGTCTTAGTCAGTGCTAAGGGAAATTTATAAATACAGGATATAAGACCATAAGACATAGGAGTGGAAGTAAGGCCATTCGGCCCATCGAGTCCACTCCGCCATTTAATCATGGCTGATGGGCATTTCAACTCCACTTACCCGCATTCTCCCCATAGTCCTTAATTCCTAGTGAAATCAAGAATTTATCAATCTGCCTTGAAGACATTTAGCGCCCCTGCCTCCACTGCACTCCGCGGCAATGAATTCCACAGGCCCACCACTCTCGGCTGAAGAAATGTCTCCGCATTTCTGTTCTGAATTGACCCCCTCTAATTTTAAGGCTGAGCCCACGGGTCCTAGTCTCCCCGCCTAACGGAAACAATTTCTGAGCGCCCACCCTTTCCAAGCCATGCATTATCTTGTAAGTTTCTATTAGATCTCCCCTTAACCTTCTAAACTCCAATGAGTACAATCCCAGGATCCTCAGTCATTCTTCGTATGCTAGACCTACCATTCCAAGGATCATCTGTGTGAATCTCTGCTGGACACGCTCCAGTGCCAGTATTTCACTCCTGAGATGTGGGGCCCAAATCTGGATACAGTACTCCAAATCGGGACTAACCAGAGCTTTATAAAGTCTCAGTACCACATCGCTGCTTTTATATTCCAACCCTCTTGAGATAAATGACAACATTGCATTCGCTTTCTTAATCATGGATTCAACCTGCATGTTTACCTTTTGAGAATCCTCGACTAGCACTCACAGATCCCTTTGTACTTTGGCTTTATGCATTTTCTCACCGTTTAGAAAGTAGTCCATGCTTGTATTCTTCCCTCCAAAGTGCAAGACCTCGCATTTGCTCACATTGAACTTCATCAACCATTTCCTGGACCACTCTCCCAAACTGACTAGATCCTTCTGCAGCCTCCCCACTTCCTCAGTACTACCTGCCTGTCCACCTTTCTTCATACCATCGGCAAACTTGGCTAGAATGCCCCCAGTCCATTCATCCAGATCATTAATATATAACCTGAACAGCTGCGGCCCCAACACTGGACCCTGTGGGACACCGCTTGTCACCGGCTGCCATTCCAAAAAAGAACCTCTTACCCCAGCTCTCTGCCTTCTGTCAGACAGCCAATCCTCAATCTATGGCAGTAGCTCACCTTGAACACCATGGACCCTCACCTTACTCAGCAGCCGCCCGTGTGGCACCTTATCAAAGCATTTTGGAAGTCTAGATAGACCACATCCACTCGGTTTCCCTGGTCTAACCTACTTGTCACCTCTTCAAAGAACTCTAACAGGTTTGTCAGGCACAACCTGCCCTTACTAAATCCATGTTGACTTGTTAGAATCCGACCCTGCTCTTCCAAGAATTTAGAAACTTCAGCCTTAACGATGGATTCTAGAATTTTACCAACAACCGAGGTTAGGTTAATTGGCCTATAATTTTCCATCTTTTATCTTGATCCTTTCTTGAACAATGGGGTTACAACAGCGGTCTTCTAATCATCCGGGACTTTCCCTAACTCCAGTGACTTTTGAAAGGTCTCAACCAGCGCCTCTGCTATTTCCTCAGCCACCTTCCTCAGAACTCTAGGATGTAGCCCATCAGGGCCAGGAGATTTGTCAATTTTAAGACCTTTTAGCTTTTCTAGCACTACCTCTTTTGTAATCGCAACCATACTGAACTCAGCCCCCTGACTCCCTTTAATTGTTGGAATATTACTCATGTCTTCCACTGTGAAGACTGACGCAAAGTACCTATTAAGTTCTCCAGCTATTTCCTTATCTCCCATCACGAGCCTTCCAGCATCAGTTTGAAATGGCCCAATGTCTACTTTTGCCTGTCGTTTGTTTCTTATGTATTGAAAGAAAGAAACATTTTTGATGCGTGGCTTTTACAACGGGCCACATTTAATAGTCATAATCATGAGAATACTTTTGTGTATTGAGAAAAAAAATTAAAGTAACAGTGAACATTGATGTCGTCTGAAACATGACCTTCGGACAATCAATGCAATCAAAGTTAATAAATGACTCCTGAGCAGCAATGCATACCATCTACAAGATGTACTGTAGATATTCACAAGGCTCCATATGCATTAATTTCGAAACCCTCCACCAATGATACTAATAAAGACAAGAACAGCAAGGGAATACCAGCACTTGTAAGATCCCCTCCAAGACACTCACAATCCTGACTTGGAAATATACCACCGTTCCTTGATTGCCACTGGGTTAATACTCTGGATCTCCCTCCTTAAGCATGTCACGAGACATAGCAAGAGAACTGCAGCGGTTCAAAAGGCCGTTCACCACCACCTTGTCAGGGGCAACTAGGAAAGGCCAATAAATGCTTGCCAGCTAGAGACAACACATGTCTCACCGAGTTCACAAAAAGTACTTCAGAAGAGCAGACTCCGCTGTAAAGTAAGAATGCGGCAGGCCAGTTGAACACAGTAAGGATCACTAAACAACCATATTGTAATGAGCAGTTTGTTTTGTCGTTGTTGATTGGCAGATAGATTTTACCAGTGCAGATATGAACTTACTATTTGCAAATTAAAGTTAGATCGGGGATATTAATATCTAAGGTAGATGTAATCGGTTAAAATGACAGAAGTTAATTGTTGGAAAATATTTTCTTTTAGTGAAATATTATCTTTTGACACTCTGGTACCAAAAGATGTATTTGATTCTGGTACCTCAAATGCTTTAGGACAGCCCTGTGCAATGTACCAGGGTATTCTCGACAACAGGCGAAAGTGAGGACCGCAGTTGCTGAAGATCAGAGTCTGGATTAGTGTGGTGCTGGAAAAGCATGGCAGGTCAGGCAGCATCCAAGGAGCAGGAAAATCAACGTTTCCGGCAAAAGCACTTCATCCGGAATGCTAACTCTGATTTCTTCTCACAGATGCTGCCAGATCTGCTGTGTTTTTCCAGCAATTTCTGCTTTTGTTCCATTTCGATTCCAGTGCTGAAGAAGGATGATAGGACTTGAAACGTTAGCCCTGTTTTGTCTCCAGAGATCTATCAGTCTTTCTGTGCTTCTCAGGCAATTTCTGCTTTAGTTTGTGTCAGATTTTCAGCATTCACACTTCATTCCTTTCGACAATAAGACCAAAAGTCTTATGAGCAGAAATTAGCCCATTCAGCCCATCGAGTCTGCTCCACAATTCAATCATGGTTGATAAGTTTCTCAACCCCATTCCCCCGCTTTCTCCCTGTAACCCTTGATCCCCTTAACAATCAATAACCTATCTATCTCACTCTTAAATATACTTAATGATTTGGCCTCCACAGTCTTCTGTGGACATAAATTCCATAGATTCGCCAATCTCTTGCTGAAGACATTTATCCTTATCACAATTCTAAATGGTCTTTCCTTTACTCCATGGCTGTGCCCTTAGGTCCTAGTTTTTCCTACCAATGGAAACATCTTCTCAACATCTACTCTGTCTAGGACATTCAGTGTTTTTTATGTCTCGATTAGTCCTCTCTTCATCCTTCTAGACTCCATTGAGTATAAACTCAGAATCCTCAAATGTTTCTCATATGCTAAACTGTTCATTCCTGGGACAATTCTCATGAAGCTTCTCTGAACGAACTCCAGAGGAATACCTCCTTCCTGAGAAATGGGGCCGAAAATTGCGCCTTATAGAGCCTATGAAGTACACCCCTGTTTTTACATTCAAGTTGTCTCAAAATAAATGCCATCATTGTATTTGCCTTCTGATCTACTGACTCAACCTGCAAATTTACCTTGAGAGAATCCTGGACTAGAACTCCCAAGTATCTTTGCACTTGAGACTTCTGAATTTCCTCCCCATTTAGAAAATAGTCCACGCCTGTATTCTTCTTCCCGAAGAGCATTACCTCACATTTTCCCACGTTGTACTCCATTTGCCATTTCTTTGCTCACTCTCCTAACCTATCTAAATACTTCTGTGGCCTCCCCACCTCTTTAATGTTACCTCTCCCTATATCTACCTTTGCATAATCTGAAATCTTAACCACAACGCTCTCAGTTGCTTTATCTAGATTATTAATGTATAAAGTGACAAGTTGTGATCCCAACACTGAGCCTTGCAGAACATGCATTGTCATTGGCTGTCATCCTGAGAAAGAGCCATTTCTCCCCACTCTCTGCTTCCTGCCAGACGGCCAAGCTTCCTTTAATATCATGAGCCCTTATCTCAGTAGTCTCCTGTGCAACACCTTATCAAAGGCTTTCTTGAAGTCCTGGTAGATGCCATCCATTGGCTTTCATTGGGCTAATTTCTTCATTACTTCCTCAACGATTTGTTAGGCATGACCTCCCTTTGATGAAAGCATGTTGATGCTGCCGCATTTTGCCACATATTTCCAAATATTCAGAAATCTCATGCTTCACAATGGATTCCATGATCTTACCCAAAACCAATGTTAGACTAATTAATCTTTAATTTTCCATCTTTTGCCTTACTCTACTTTTAGACAGGAATATCACCTTAATGATTTTCCAGGTTTCTGGGACTCGCACTGATTCTAGTGATCCCTGAAAGATCATCAATCACACTACCATTATCTCTTCAGTTATCTCCCCCAGAATTCTGGCGTGCTGTCCACCTGGTCCAGATGTTTTATCCACCTTCAGGCCATTCAGTTTTTCTAGCACCTTCTCCTCGGCTCTTCCCGCTCTCTCGCTTGAATTTTTGGAATATTATTAGCGTCTTACACCGTGGAGACTGCCACAAAGTAATTGTTCAGTTACTTTGTCATTTCCTTGTTAACCACAATATCTCTCGAACGTCATTTTCTAGCGGTCCAATGTCCTCTTTTGCCTCTCCTTTGCCCTTTATACATCTAAGGAAACTCTTACAGTCTTCCCTTATATTACTGGTTAGGTTACCCTCATATTTAATCTTCTCTCTCCTTTTGTTTTGCTGCCCTCTTGCTGGCCTTTGTCATCTTCCCAATTATTTGGTTTCCCAATGCCCTTCACCTCGTTATGTCCTCTCCCATTTGCTTTCATGCTATCCCTGTCGTCCTTTGTCAGCCATGGTTACCTCATTCTCGTTGTACCATGCTTCTTTTCCCTCGGGATGAATTTCTGCTGTGTTTCTTGAATTACTCCCAGAAACTCCTGCCATTGCTGTTCCAATGTCTTTCCTGCTCGGTCCCTCTCCCAGTCTATTCTACACAACCGCTCCCTCATGCCTCTGTTGTTAACTTTATTCCGCTATAATACATTTCTGTGAATGTGAGTGACTCCACATAAGGAGTGCAGACTTTTGTGTACAAGTTTGCTGCTCTAAAAGTGATTGAAAGTTGCCTGACTCTGTGATGGATATCCTATCAGTCGACTAAATGTAAAAAAAAATAGAAGACGGAGTTCAATGGGAAAAAAAAGCATGACTTATCCATTTTGAACCTAATAGTAATGTAAACTAAACATTTACTTAATGTTGTGTCATGAGGAGCTGTGCACTAATGAATAGATATAATTGTCCATGAAACAAAAACGCTGAAATAAGGTGTATGCATGAAAATAGTGTGAATGCATTGCTGATGTTGATCGCAAGAGGATTGGAAAAATGTATGTAGAAATACTACATCCCCAACACAGAAACTTAATCAGACCATATCTGGAATTACACCTTCAGAATTCGGCAACAACATGTTTTGACTTGTGAAAGGGTAGAGCACAAATTTTTCTTGATTATACTTTTATTTTGAGTGTTAAATTGTGCGCAAAGATTTTGGAAGACTATTAATTTAGATGACTGTTTATATCAAAGTATTGCAAAGACATTTTTGTTTTATCCTTCCGTTTTAGAATGAAGGAGTAATCTATTTAAGTACTTCAAATAATCAATGAATGTCAGACATAAAATGTCTACCTCAAGTCGGATGTAAACCATTAAAATATATGTATTTTTAAGTTGCTGTTAGGTCATCAAAGATAACTAATTATAGGACATTTTCAAAAGGTCATTTGATATATCTATTGAAGGAGAAAACGTGAAGAAATATAGATGAAATAAAAAATGAGAAGTCAGGATCAAATATGCTTTGATTAACCAGCGAAAGCAAACTGCCTATTTGCATGCTATTTTTTTCGGTGCAATTGTTAGCAGTGAGAAACTATCAATACACCAGAATATGGTTGCACTGTATTCACTGCCAATAATATGTATTGATCTAATTTTAAATGCAGGTGGATGCAAAGTTTGAGAGGCATTTTCAATCACAATTATTCTGTCCGCTTTTGAAAACAAAACTGCTAATACATAAATCAGACTTTTTTTGCAGCCCACAAGCCACTCTCCGTTGTTGCAGTAGTAGCCAAGAATTTAATCAGACCAACATGAGACCACTTCTGAAGTACAGCATTTACAGTTGTGGTCTCATTGCTTACGGAAAGATACACATGATTTACAGGAACTAAGATGAAGATGCAAAATACTTATTCTCCTTGAAAGAAGAGTGATGTAGAAATTGAATAAAATGGCCCAGCTTCCTAGCATTATAATAATGAGAGATGATCGCACCGAAGTACGTAAAATTCTCAAGTTGCTTGAAAGGTAGATGGCATGATGATGCCTTAGGTGACAGCTGGATCTAGAAAAACGAGGGCGGAACCTAGTCATGTATAATCGGTATGATGATATAGTTATTCATCCGACAGCTTTGAATCTTTGGATGTTTACCCAACAGTGATAGGAATATTTAGAACTTCACGTACATTCAAAACAGAAGTTTTGTATCCAAAAGGATTCATGAGATTTGGGATAGGAATGAAAATAGAATTGAGTCAAAGAATATCATTATCATATTCAAACGTAGACCAGTCTCGAGGTTTTGAATTGCCCACTTCTATTCATTCTTATTTCTCATGTTAATTTTAAATTGAAATGAATCAGTCCTTTCTCGCTGTCAGCTGGTGCCATTGTTGATCAGTTTTAATTAAACAGCAGAAAGCATCTCTTACAGTTAAGGGCTGGTCCAAGGTTACACTTGCGAAAATAAACTCAACATAAGACTGGCAAACATGCCTTTTAGGATGGATTCAGTCACGTTTCCAAAACGACACCATTTTCAGCTACAGGCATTGAGTCAGCATTTCTTTTTCATCAACATGTGAAAATTGAATCAGATTTAGTGTTACAGATGTTCTGAATATTAATTCTGACTTGAATTCTATTAAGTTAGGGGTCAGCCCATAAGAGTGACGCACTGTGAAGCAAAACACTTCAAAAGAGTAGTTTTTGCAATAAATAATTTAATATTTTCCACATCACATTGTTCGTACTGGTGTTTCCCTCTTTATGAAGCCGAATGATGTTGCTGGGACTGAATGACAATTAATTTTCAGTGCTCGACAGAATGCACATCATTACATAAACATAAAACAAAGAACTGTGGATGTTGAAAATCTGAAACAAAAGAATGCTGAGGAAACTCAGCACGTCCAACAGATCTGTGGAGAGAAATCAGGGTTAACTTTTCAGATTCTTTAGTTCTCCACTCCAATTATCTTAGCAGTAATGTCGTCTCTGCTTTTATTGATATTTGTCTTCCATGGCAAACACAGAAACAAAGTATGGCTTAACTATTTTAATTGTATTCTGCGCCTCTGATGGTGTATTCTGACACAGTGGCAGTGTCACAACCTCTGGGTCAGAAGTTTCCGGCTCAAGTTCAAAAGACCCTGGAGTGTTTCATAAAATGGCTAAACAGGTTGATTAAAATACATTCATTAGTAATATGTTACATCCTGTCATCTTTCCTGATGGCCAGGAAAATTCCACTGGAATAGAGGATAGGTAAATTAATTCCACTATTGAAAAAGACGTAGAAAGGAACAGAGGTTTAAAGACTGAATGGCCTAGCATTGGTGGTGGGAACATTTTTAGAGCGCATTATCAGATATTTAACACCAGAGGACTTGGAAAATAGGTGAAGTACCAGAAAGAGTAAACGTGAATTTACGAAAGGGAAACCATGCCTCAAAAATCTTTTGGGAGTTTTTGAGAATGTAACTAATAATGTTGATTTGGTTTGGAGGTAGGCAACTGATATTGAACTTTCAGTAATATTTTGATAAGGTTCCAGAGAAAAGATAAACATATAAAGCAAATGTGCTTGGGATTGGGTTAGTGTACTGACGTGGATAGAGAGCTGGTCAGCAGGCATAAAGCAAAGAGGAATAAGTCGGCTATTTCCTGAGTGGCAAGCAGTAACTACGAGTCTACCATAGGGATCAGTGCCCATTCGCCAGCTCTATCCGCAATTTAAGCATGATTTAAATCAGAGAAATGAAGGTAATCTCCAGAGGTTCACAGATGACACAAATCTGTGTGGGAGGATCAATGTCAGGAGGTTGCCAAGATGCTTCGAAACAACATGAACAGGTTGCGTCTGTGGGAAAATGTATGGCAGGTAACGTTTATTGTGGATAAATGTGAGGCTATCCACTTTTGTAACAAAAACAGGAAGGCAAACTATTACCTAATCGGCTACAGAATTTAAAAGGAGGAAGGTGCACAATACCTGGACGCTTTTGTACACAGTCACTGAAAAGAAGAATGCAGATGTGGCAGGTAGTGAAGAAGGCAAATAGAAGTTGGCCTTCATAGCAACAGGGTTGGAGTACAGGAGCATGGACGTTTTGCTGCCAGTGTACGGGGCCTTGATAAGACCATAACTGGAGTAGTGTGTACAGTTGCTTTCTCCTTATCTGAGGAAGGATGTACTGACTATTGGTGGAGAGGATGAAGGTTTACCAGTCGGAGTCCTGAGACAGCAGGACTGCTGCTTGAAGAGAATGGATCAGTTAGGACGATATTGACTGGAAGTGGGAGAAATGAGGCAGGATCTCATCCAAACATATAAATTTTTAACGGGAATAAAAATTGAACACAGAAAAGATGTTCTCGATATCTGGGGAGTCCAGTACCATGGGGTACAGCTTTTGGACATGGAAACGGTCATTTAGAATGGAGGACTAAATAAATTGCTTCATCTAGAGAATGATGAGCCTGTTGAATTCTCTCCCACAGAAAGCAGTTGAAGTCTATTAAATAAATGATGTCAAGAGGAGATAGATCTCGCTCTTTGTGAAGTTGATAGTTCTTAAAGGGATCTGACTGCATGGAGAAGAAGTGAGAATATGGTGCTAAGATGGTTGATAAGCCATGATCAGATTGAATGGTAGGGCAGTTTCGAAGAACTTACACCTGTTCCTATTTTCAATTATTTATGTCAATTATTATTTGCACGGGGTAGAGTGATTCTATTTTATATCAAAGGCCATTCTATTCTCATATCCACTCCTTGCCTGCCTTACTACACTTTTCATCTCTATTCTTAGCTTGCTGTATTTGACATGATGTTAGTTTGAAGACTTAAATGACTGTATTCTGCATTCCCTTTTAATCTACCTGTGGAAGCTAATGCTGCGTTCTAATTTCTCCCTCCAGGTAAAGATATTGACCCTAAAGTCCTTTATGTATTGATTAATAACGGTATTAGATTTAAGGCCAATAGAATTGGCCTCTTGCACTGATGCAAATGTTTGCTCGAATAGTATTTCAAATTTTAGCAATCATTTTAACTGATATAAAGTGAATATGTTTTTAAATGATTCTATTAAGACCAGCAAATGATTGCTGTTGAAATGAATTTTATTAATCAATTTATTTACACTTGGAAGAGAAATATATGCTCGCTGGTTACCAGAGTAAATGTTGCGAAGTCCGAAGTCCCGAATGCCTATTTGCTTCTTGTAGAATGGTCATCGATGCTTTCAGTAAGAAATACCAAATAATTCCCAGAAATGAACTGATTAAAACTAAGTTCAGAACCCAAGAAGGCACTCCTGAAATTATCAATGCTGACGCAATTGCTGCCGTATATTTATGTGTCAACTGCTACTGCACTATTCTGTGCAAGGGGCACATTTTCTTTGCAAAATGTTTTTCTTTATGAAAATAACAAACTAAAATTGTTGCATTTTAAATCACAGTGAAGCAATTTAAATCGGGCACGTTGACTGAAAACTCGCTATAATTCCTACAAATATACTTCGATTTATCTGAAAATGTACGTGACCTTCATTCCCTGCCACTTTCAAATACTCCCGACCTGATCTAAAACGTGCATTTTCCCTAACTGTACAGAACACTCTCTGAATATAGAATATTCTTGCTGACATGCATTGGTAAACTAATTTTGGACTAAATGGAACACTAACCTACATGTAGGATGTAAAATTTACTCCTGGCACATGGCTCATGATACTCATGAGTGAAGAATTTGAATTTATATGAAGCATTACTCTGAGGACTGATTCTGGAAAATGTACTGCAAAGACTATTTTGTGAGGATTAGGGTTCTCAAGCCTGTTCAAACTGCTGGATCAGATAACTTTATACAATTGTGTTGAAGGGATTGGAAAGAATATTAGCACAGAAGATCACTGCGGATGCCGGAAATCACGAACTGGAATTGTAAAATTCACATTTCTAATTTTGCACACTAAAACTATTCCGGTTATTATGTGATTAGTTAAAATCCCCTGACACTACTGCCTTATTATTCTGACAAGGTCAGAAGTAACTCGATACCAGATTGTAGCCCAACATGTTTATTTGAATTCACAAGCTTTCGGAGCAGTGCTCCTTGATCAGGTGCCTGTTAACTCCCATTACTCAAGAATCCCCAACTCGTATTACCTTTCTATAGTTCATCGCCCCTGATCAGTTGCAAACGAAGAGAGCATTGAAATAACATTGACCAAGATGTCAGAACGTCCAGGTTCGCCATGGAAAATGGTAAGAAGCAATGGAGAGAAAAGAATTAATTGTTGAAAAGCAAATTTCAGTGAGTTGAGAAGGCTTTAGACTTTGATAAATTGGAATTCGATGGCACAAGATAAGTATGGATAGGAAATGCAGAGTCACTGTCCATAAACGTGTGTACCTCATTTGGTGTAGTGTTTGTCAGAGGATGGGAGAATTGAAAAGTTAGTCGAAAAAAGGTGTGCGGATAAGTCTAGTAACGACAGATCAGAGATTAACCTCAATTTGAAAAGGTTGTTGAAACACTAAAGTAGCATGATAGTGACAGTTACTTGAATAGATTTAGATTAATTAAGTAGGACAAGCAGTGGTCTTTTAGTAGACCTGGTAAACTAACTTTGTTGTTTTTGTTTACTAGTTTATATAGTGTTGTGTGGCGCTCATGAAATTTAAAATAACGTTCCATGAAGAGACTCACATAAGAGATTTGTTCACAAACCTAACACTCATGGAATGGAAATTTGGTTAATCAAAGTTCGTTAAGTAAGAACAGAGAGAATCGTGGGATTGGTTGGACGTAAGGATGGCCGAGAGGTCATTAGTTGGATCATTGCATCGGTTGATCACTGTCATTGGCCTGAACATGGGGGCATAATTGAACATTTAGAGGTGCGACAAAACGCTGAGGTGTTTGGAATTGTGAAAAGTATATGATAGATTTCAAGAAATTAGGTTTTTCCAGAAAATAGTTGACAATGGCAAGTAACATTCGTGCCGTGCAAAGTCTAAGCAATGATGATTTCCAGAAGGAGGGAGTCTAAAATTCGCCCTTTGACATTCAATGGTATTGCCATTACTGCATCACTCACTATTAACATCGCGTAGATTTTCTGGATTAATGATGTTAATACTGTGGCTTCAACGATGCTATGAATCCTGCATCCAGTGACTCATCACATAACTACCCAAAGCATGTTTGTTACCCACAAGACACAAATCACGTGTGTGGGGGAAAGCTATCCCTTTGGCTGGAGAATTTCAGGTATTGGAAAATGAAGAACATGAAAGCTTGGGAAGGATTAAAGTATGAATACCACTGGTGATCTGTTGCAAGGGGTCTGTCGAATGCTACACTAGTCAAAGGACCACTGTGGCAGGATGGGATAAGGATAGTGGAATGTTCCTACACCAATTAGCAGAGTACGGTTGGGGCTGAAAAGTCATTATGGCGGGATGAGATAACAACAATTAGTAAAGTCTGCCTCGCCTGCTAAATGTCATCATGGCAGGTTGGGACAGATCATGACAATATTTATTTAGGACATGGCATTAAATATTTCATTAATAGTTAGTTGAGTCAGCCTGCTTGAGACCCTTGACAGTAAAATATCTAATCCTGACATTAGAACAATATTAAGTAGAATGTAGGAAAAACTATAGTGGCAGAAGTAGAGCAACTGTGGTTTACTGTGTAGCTGGAGTGAGATAATTCTGACTAACACTGATGCTGATATGCTAAAAAAAAATTTTTCAAAAATGTTTTAAAGAGCCAAAGACCCTGAGGTTTGGGGGCATTCAAGAATTTGCTTTCTGAGTGTCATGGTCTTTTGTTTGCAAATAATAGGCCTACTCCTTGAAGAACTCTCCGCGTCTTCCGATGATTCTCTACATTTTGTCCACGGCAAGTTCCAGCATCACTCAAGCAGGTCGACACCAACCAAAACAAACAACCCGCTCAACTGCCACCATATCCTCAAATATGCACTCCCTGTATGATTGAAGCGCAGTTACGTTTAGATAGTATCTTCCAAACCGACAACCACTTGCTCTAGAAACAGAAGGATAGCAGGCACACCAACACATCAACAAATGAAAGCTTCCTCCTGAACCACCCACAATCCTGACCGAGGAATATTTTACCTTTGTTTCACTGTTACTAAGTTGAAAGCCTGGAATTTCCCTGCCAACACATCGTAGATGTAATTCACACTTGGACTGTAGGTGTTCAAGATGCCAACTCCCCACTACCTTCTCAAAGGCAATGAGGTATAGTCAATAAATGCCAGTCAGCAACATGCACATACTAGATTAGAGTGGTGCTGGAAAAGCACAGCAAGTCAGACAGCATCCGAGGCGAAGGAAAATCAACGTTTTGGGGAAAAGCCCTTCAGCTGGAATGAAGTCAGGAGAGATAAATGGTGGTGGGAGTGGGTGGTGCTGGGGCTGGGGAGAAAGTAGCAAAGAGTGCAATAGGTAAATTGTGGTGGGGATGGAGGTGATAGGTCAGGGAAGAGGGTGGGGGAAGGTAGCAAAGAGTACAATGGGTGTATGGAGGTGGGTATGAAGGCGATAGGTCAGAGAGCAGGGTGGAACAGACAGGTGGGAAGGGAGATTGGCAGGTAGGGCAGATCATGAGGACAGTGCTGAGCTGGAAGTTTGGAAATGGGGTAAGGTGGAGTGAGGGGAAATGAGGAAACTGGTCCACACTGATGCCCTGTGGTTGAAGTGTTCCAAGGTGGTAGATGAGGTGTTCTTCCTCCAGGTGTCGGGTGGTGAGGGAGGGGTGGCGGAGGAGGCCCAGGACTTGCATGTCCCTGGCAGAGTGGGAGGCGGCAATGAAATGTTAGCCCACAGGGAGATGGGTTGATTGATGCGGGTGTCCTGGAGATGTTCCCCAAAGCACTCTGTGAGGAGGCAATGTAGGGGAGACTGTGTCAGGAGAAACGGATACAATAAATGACATTGGTGGATGTACAGGTGAAATTCTGATGGATGTGAAAGGCTCCTTTGGGGCCTTGGCTGGAGGTGAGGGAGGAGGTGAGGGCGCAGGTTAGCAGTTCCTGCTGTGGCAGGGGAAGGTGCCAGGACAGAAGGGTGGGTTGGTTGGGGCGCGTGAACCTAACCAGGTAGTTTTTTTTGCGGAATGTGGAAAGGGGTGGTGAGGGAAATATGTCTCTGGTGGTGGGGTCCGTTTGGAGGTGACGGAAATATCAACGGATGATGTGGTTTATGCAAAGGTTGGTAAGTTGAAAGGTGAGGACCAGGGGGTGCTGTCCTTTTTACGGTTAGAGAAGCGGGGTTTGAGGGCAGAGGTGCGGGATGTGGATGAGATGCATTGGAGGACATCTTCAACCATGCGGTCTCTAAAGTTGGAGGCCATCTGGTATGTTCTGTGGTGGAACTGGTCCTCCTGTGAGCAGATGTGGCAGAGGCAGAGGAATTGGGAATAATGGATGGCATTTTTGCAGGAGGTATGGTGGGAAGAAGTGGAATCCAGGTAGCTGTGGGAGTCAGTGGGTTTGTAAAAAATGTCAGTGTCAAGTCAGTCATCATAAATGGAGATGCAGAGGTTCAGGATAGCGTCTTTCCCCACTGGTTACATCCCCTTTCACCTCACTGAAATTGACACTGACAATTCTTGCCTTTTGTCCTTTGCCATTTTTCACAAATAAACAAAATATGATAGTATGATTAATGATCCTTTAAAGGTCCCCTTATTCCTCAAAATAAGGTATTGCATGGCTCCTCTTCCGTTGCCCACAGGTGCAGGCTGGTGTAATTGGCAAACGCGTGGCAAGTGTAAATTGAGAGAAAAATGTCAACTGGGGTACTCTAGTAGCAAAAAGAAAGAAGGCCCACGGAGGAGCAGATCTACCTGGTGGAGCATGTAGGCAACTCGTTGAAGGCAGAAGAGCAGTGTGGGAAAGTAATTATTAAACTACAGGGCATAGGTTTGGGGTGAGAAGGGAAAGATTTAAAAGGGTCCTAATTGGCAATTTTGTCATGTAGAGTGTGGTTCGTGTACCAAAAGAGCTGGCAGAGGAAGTGTGGAGGCTGGGGCAATTATAACATTTTAAGCACATCTGAATGGGTATTTGAATAGGAAGGGTTTCGGGGGATATTGTTCAAGTGCCGACAAAGGGGATTAGATTCACTCAGGATATCTGGACGACTTTGACCGAAAGGTCTGTTTCCATGCTGCACATCTCTATGACTAGAAGACACAAATGTTACTAACAAGGGCTCCATGGACAGATGCACAAAGTAAAAACATAGAGGTGTCACAGCGAATTTTCAAAAAACAGAACTTCATGCTCAACTAACATTGTGTCCAGTTCTGAGTACCACGACATTGGAAGAATCTCAATTCACTCTGGATTGCACAGAAAACTTTATATGAATGGTTCTAGTGACGTGTGACTTCTGTTACGTGAATGGATTTAAGAAGCTGGGGATTTTCAATGAATAGACAAATTTCAAAGGAGATTGCTTTGACGTATTCGAAATGATGAGGAAATCGAACGGGTAGCTATGGTGAAATATTGCTGCCATGACTTGAAATCTGAAATACTATTTTTAATGTGAATTGAAAAGAAGGAAAGGTGGCATGAGAAACACTGTATTTTAATCGATGACTTATTAAGATATCTGCTGCAATGTTTGATATTGTGATCGATACAAATTTAATCCTGGATCTCAAGAGGGAATTAGGTAACTTTTAAAGAGATGTATTTGCAAGGCTACTGGGCAAGAATGGTGCAGTCAATCCTCGCCGAGTTATTCTTGTGGACGACCTGATGGATACAATGGTCCAAATGGCCTTGTTCTGTTTTGTTATTATTCAATGATACTCGAACATCATTGACATTGACCTGGACCCAGTTAGACATACAACAAATGTTATGTATGCACAGAGACCAGGAAGGGGATTTTGTGGGACGAAATACAAATGAAGAACGCCTATGGCACAAGCAGGTAAATGTAAACTGACCAAGAGAAAGAAATTGATCCACGGCAGCTGTATATGGCAGCTGTAAAGTTAGGGAGGCTCGGTGGCTAGCACTATTGTCTCAGAGTGCCAGGGACACAGGTTAGATTCCAATCTTGGGCGACAGTTTGGAGGTTTAGCATTCTTCCAATGTCTGTGTGGCTTTCTTCCGTGTGCTCTAAAGATGTGCAGGCTCAGTGGATTAGCCACGGCAAATATAAGGTTGCAAGGATAGTGTGGAATGCTCTACTGAGGGTTGGTGTGGACTTGATGGGACGAATGGACCGTTTCCACACTAATGGGATTCTAAGATTCCACATATGGTCATACAATACAATATAGATGAAGCCGTTGGGCTTAGCAAGTCGACATCACCAAAAATAAAGTAATACATCAACTCCTCCTCATCACCTGCACAAGTTCATGTGCTTTAATGTTATGATGATTCATCTGTGTAATTCAAGGTAGAGGGCAGGAAAAAGTTGTGGTTATGAGAGTTGTTCCTTTTTTGAGGTATTTTATGCATTGGAAGTGATTTCTTGGAATTCCTGGTGCAGCAACTACTGTTCTTTATGCTGTTGCATTGTTTTGAAACGTTGCAGGACAAAAGATCAAAGCAACGGCACTTTAAAAAGGAGGAAGACAGACAAAGCCATCATCTGGCCACATCATCAGAGAAAGAAACCTATACTGCTATCTGACACAGCAGTGAATCTGCATAGTTACTGTCTTTGCTGCTTGAGTTCAAGTATCTCTGGACATTGGAGTGCATCCAGGAAACATTAACATACAGCAAAATTCACAGCTGATTAGGGAGGAATCATGGTGGGAGAGCTCACAGCACAGGAACTGGTAAGTGCATAGTTTACAAGGATAGCCTTGCTGTAAATCTACAATAGTGAGATGAATGGCTTCTTTCTTGATTATGTGTTTTATTTCGATCTGTGTCTCATTTAACTTTTAGAAGTATAGTCCAGAAGTATGAAGTTAGGCTAGAGCACTTTTTTTAGAGCAGTAAGATGATGTCATTTTCTGGGTCTGTAGATTGTATAGGTGGCCTTTTCGGAGAGCGATGCGGTCTTGCCATCAGATATGGGAATTTAGGGAGAGTTCCCATGTTGCTAACGATTATGTATGCGGAAGTATCTTTGGTTGCAAATCTTATCACATTGCATGGATCAGGTGAAGCCGCAGTTAGAGGCAATAGGAATTTACTAGAGCAGGGAGGTGTACTGGATGGCAGTTATGGGAAAGGAGAAAAGCCGCAGATACACTCAGGCAGATGGGTTAACTCCAGGAAAGGTAGGAGGGAGTGAGAGGCAGCGCAGGAGTCTGCAGGAGTGATCCACATCTCAAACAAGTATGCTGTTTTGGAAAATGCGGGGGGTGGGGTGGGGGGTGGGGAGGTGATGGACTCTCAGAGGAATGTAACACGAACAGCTAAGTTTCTGGTCCTGAGAATGGCCCTAATTTAATGAAGGATACGTCGGGTTCCAAGCAATCGATTACAGCAGGGGATTGGCTAGTCAGAGGCACAGACAGATGTCTCTGCGGTCAGCTGTGAAAAATCAGAGTGTTGTGTTACCTCGCTGTTGTCATGATCAAGGATATCTCAGAGAGGGTACAGAACGTTCTCAACCTGGATAGGGACCAGAAGGTGGTCGCTATACACATTGGAGCTAATGACATAGGATGGGAAATGAATGAGATTTTGAAGGGAGAATGTAGAAAGTTTGGCAGGAATTTAAAAAGGATGTCCTCGAGTGTAGCAATATCTGGATGATTCCCGGTTCTATGAGCAAGTGAGGGTAAGAATAGGATGATAGAGGAGATGAATTCATGGCTGAGGAAGTAGTGCAGAGAAGAAGGGTTCACATTTTTGGAACACTGGATTTCCTCTGGACAGAAGTGACCTGAAGAAGAATGGATTGCATCTGAATTGCCAGGGAGTAATGTATACTGGCAGAGAGAGTTGGCAGAGCTGCTCTGGAGGATGTAAACTAGTAAGTTGGGGGTAGGGTGGGGCAGGAAAATAGTGAGGAAAGACGTCAATTCCAGATTGGGACAGTTGTGAAAAGGAGTGATTCAAACAGTCAGGTCAGGCAGCAACAAGGCAGAGAGAAAGGTATGACAGATCAATTAAACTGCATTTATTTCAATGCAAGAAGCCTAACAGGGGAGACAGATGAACTCAGGGAAAGGTTAAGAACATGGGACTAGGATATCATAGCAATTACAGAGACATGGCTCAGGGATGGACAGGGCTGGCAGCTGAATGTTCCAGAATACAAATGCTATAGCAATGATAGAAAGGGGGGCAAGAGAGGGCGAGTGATAATATTTTTATTAAGGGATAGAATTTGGGTGGAACTGAGAAATACGAAAGGAATAGTCACATTATTTGGATTATATTATAGGTTCCCTCTCTCTCCCCCCAGTAGTCAGCAAAATATTGAGAAACAAATTTGTAAGGAGATGTCACTTACCAGTTCGAAAAATAGGGTGGGTATGGTAGGCGATTTCAACTTTCCAAATACAGACTGGGACTGCCACAGTGTTTCGGGTTTAGATGGAGAACAATTTATTAAATGTGTACAAGAAAATGTTTTGATTCAATATGTTGATGTACCTAGTAGAGAAACTGCACAACCTGACATACTCTTGGGAATAAAGGCAGGGCAGGTGACTGAGGTTTCAGATGTGGCGCACTTTGGAGGCCAGCGACCATAATTCTATTAGTTTTCAAATAGCAATGGAAAAGCACGGACTAGATCTAAAAGTTGAAGTTCTAAATTGGAGGAACGCCAATTTTGGGGATATTGCGATTGAACTTTCATACCTTCACTGGGAGCAGATATTCAACGGTATTAGGGATAAAATGGTAACTAGGAAGTGAAAATGGTCGTTCAAAGCAAGACAGCCTTTGTGTGGAACAACAGGAGATGCGGTTGTTACTAAACGAGTATTTTGCATCAGTGTTTACTACAGAGAAGATACAGAATGTGGGGCAAGAGATGATGATATCTTGAGAAATGTCCATTTTACGAGAAAGAGGTGTTGGATGTCTTACAATGCATAAAAGTTGACAAATCTCCAGGACCTGATCAGTTATACCCTAGAACTCTGTGCGAAGCTAGTGAAGTGATTGCTGGGTCCCTTGCTGAGATATTTGCTTAATCGATAGTCACAGGTGAAGTGCCAGAAAACTGGAAGTTGGCTAACATGGTGCCACTATTTAAGAAAGGTAGTAAGGAAAAGCCTTACTACTGAAATCGGTGTGGACAAGTTGTTGGAGGGAATCCTGAGGGACAGTGGTGGGCAAGATGATGGAGGAAATCCTGAGGGACAGGATTTACGTGCATTTGGAAAGGCAAGGACTGATTAGGGATAGTCAACATGGCTTTGTGCATAGGAAATCATGTCTCACGAACTTGACTGAGTTTTTTGAATAGGTAACAAACAAACCATTGGGGCGGCACTGTGGCACAGTGGTTAGCACTGCGGCCTCACAATTCCCGACTCAGGCGATTGACTGTGTGGAGTTTGCACGTTCTCCCCGTGTCTGCGTGGGTTTCCTCCGGGTGCTCCGGTTTCCTCCCACAGTCCAAAGATGTGCGGGTCAGGTGAATTGGCCATGCTAAATTGCCCGTAGTGTTAGGTAATGGGGGTAAATGTAGAGGTATGGGTGGGTTGCGCTTCGGCGGGTCGGTGTGGACTTGTTGGTCCGAAGGGCCTGTTTCCACACTGCAAGTAATCTAATCTAATCTAATTGATGACGGCAGAGTGGTGGACATGATCTGTATGGATTTCAGTACGGTGTTCCTCATGGTACACTGATTAACAAGTTAGGTCATATAGAATACAGAGAGAACTAGCCATTTGAGTAGAAAACTAGCTTGAGGGTAGAAAACAGCGATTGATGGTGGATGATTGCTTTTTAGCATCAGACACCGAAAAACAAGGATTAGTCTCACCATCCTGAGCTTGGCATTTCCTGTGAACATGCCATTATATTCAGCTAAGTGGAGAGTGAGAATCGATGCAAATGAAGCGAAACAGTCTCAAGCCTCACATCAAAAAGTTGCAGCTTTGCAGCATATAATTCATATACACGAATTTATAGGCAGTTGTGCATAAGTTTAAACTTCATCAAAGAACCATTAGGCGATCTGTATGTACAAGCAGATAGCCACGATCATCCATTTACAGAGGCTGTGCAGATAATCAACAACCCTCAGGGTTCACATCAGAGGATGGGCCTAGGTTTTCAGGAGATATCAACAATATCAAACATGTCATATTGCTGACTTCTAAAATGTATTTCATTTGTTATGTTAAGGGAAACAAGCAAATAATTATTCTAAATTTCAGAGCAGAGTTCAAGTAATTTTCCAAGACTGTCGATTGCCTAAATGTGGCAATTGATCGCTTGCATGTTGCTTTGCAAATTCTGATTTAAAAAAAACAACCTCAACGATCTCAGCAGGTGAACCTTCCAATCTCAAAATGTTCGCATTAGAGATGCTCCACCATTTTCTTTGGCAAGGCGAATGCTGTGTGGTGATTTGATAAAAGTTTTCAAAATCATGAAGTGTCAGACAGAACTAATGACGCGAAATACTCTCACGTGCAAAATGTCGAAAACCACAGGGCACCATCTTAAATTGTTTTGCAAAAGAAGGAAACGAGATGCAAAGAAACTAAAACCCATTCACACAGCAAATAGTCATAGAGTCATAGACATCTACAGAACAGAAAAGGTCCTTCAGCCGATTGAGTCTCTACCAGTGAAATTATCTAACTGTTCTTATCTCATTTATCAGCATATGGCCTGTAGCCTTATATGCCTTGGTATCACTAGTGTGCCATCTAAATACTTAAATAATACGAGGTTTTCGGTTTCTGACATCCTTACAGGCAGTGAGTTCCAGATTCCCACCGACCTCAAAGTGAAACAAAATATTTTCTCAGATTTCCTCTCAACCTTCTGCCTCTTACCGTGTTTGAGATGTACTGTCTGCAATTTTGTGGAAACAGGCTTGACTGAAACATTCAAGAGGATATTGTTTGTTAATTTAAGTAGAAGGAATGAGCAGGCAAAACGTGGTAAGGGAATGGCAAGCACTAAGTCAAAATGCCCAGACAACCAAAGGCGGACACCATTGGTTGAATGGCTTCCTCCTACACCACTCCTATTCTGCAGTATATGAAATATCATTCAGATAATTATTCGTGATAATACACAACGTGGTGAAAATTGTTGCAATACTTCTTGATTTTTTGCAACAAGCCTCACACAACTCATTTACTCTTTACATTTGGCATTAGGCATTTGAGCGACAAAGTCTGTTTTATGCATTCCTCTTTTATTGTATCAAAACCAGCAATGCATCGTGGCGGTAATGCATTCTCTTTCAAGATGGACGACAGGAGCTCTTAAAGGTTCCAGCAATAGCTGCTCCCAAGTCACATATTGCTCACATTAGAACCAAAAAAAGGAAGGGGTGAAGGAACAGCATCATCTGCAAGTTTCCCTTCAAGAAACGGTTGTGATTTTAGAGCTACACATGCAGGTTAAAGGAAAATGTGATCGTCATTGTGCAATGCCCTACGTTAGACTTTGCTCCAAAATCTGCAAACGTAGTTGACCAATAAGTTTACCAAGAGCCAATTTAAGATGGCAGAGCGTTTTAGTGCCTGATGCTACCTTGATTCCGCTGGTAAGGGCAAATGAGTACCTTCTGGTAATTGTGGACAGACCTGTGTAAGTCAAAATCAGCAATCAGTGGCAGTGTTACACCCCCCCCCCCTTCAGCTGACAGTCCGATTGACTGTCATAAATGAATTGTTTTGATGATGATGCTCGCACAAACATTTGTATTTTTCAGCCTACTTGATTCTATGCTATTGAATGCTGTCACTCAATGCTATCACTCCCAGTGTTTCTTTTGATCTTGAGTGCGATCTCATTTTTCTGCCCGCTGCGTAATTTGTTGGAGCTGTTAATTAATTGAATCATGCATTGCCTTTTTACCTGGATTCCTCCATATGATGCTGAGGTATAAAGACATTACTGTCGTTACAACGCTCTGTACTCTGATTCCTAACTGGGCCAGCATCCTTCACTGTTTTCATTGGATTCACGTTGTTGATCAGTCCTCTCGTACACAACCATAGAGGAAACCTTTGTGGTCCAATCACCAGGAATTTCCAGGAGTTACTGGATGTTCCAAGAAGCTGGACCATAAAGGATTAATGTAATCCTATCGGTTACATACGATTATCATGCAATTTATGAGAGAGTATTTAGGACCCAGAGAAATTCACGAACTACGTTACATAGTCTTGTTAGGACGTCAGGTCTTTGCTACAACTCCTGTGCACTTTCCCAATTTGACAAGCAGGCACTTAATTGTCAATGTCAATACAATAAGCTAAAAAAACCCAGCATTTTCTGGATTCCAAAGTACTATGCCCATTGTGCAGGGGCAATGGTGACTGAATCTAAACGCCATTGATTTAACAATCCATCGACTCAAGACAAGTTTCTGCCAACGGAGTTCAAATCCCGACAATGTACCTTCTTGTGGAATTACAACTCAATTGGTAAACTCTGGAACTGAAAATATCATTGATAGTTGGCAACACGTATCTAATACAGTAATATCCTCCAGAGAAGGAAAGCCTATCTGGTTTGGCCTACTCGTGAAACCAGATCTATGGAAATTCGGTGTGTTCTCAGCAAACGAATGAAATAGCTGAGCAATTGATTAGGGATGGACAGAAACTATTAGTTTTGCTCGTGATGTTCTCTTCCCAATAAAGAATAAGTAAATAAAAGCTACAAAATTGTCATCAGGTTCATGATAGCCTTGAATGCCCGTTCTTTCTGAAGTTCAGTTTATTAAACATCTGGCTTACATCTCAAACCTAGGAGCATATCACCTTCTCCTCATCTATCAACTGGTAGGCGCTGACGACCTCTAGCTGTAATATGTTGTCAGGCCACTAGGTGGTAATATTGTATCATATATGTTTTAGATTAGATTAGATTCCCTACAGTGCGGAAACAGGCCTTCGGCCCAACCAGTCCATACCGACCCTCCATGTTTGTCAAGTAAGTCTATGTGAAAGATCTCTTTGAAAATCCTCCGGTAAAATACATACCACTTACAATGTCCAAACCACGAAAATAGCACATTTATATTAAGACTAGCTATAATTCTTTACTTAAATTCTTTGATGTTTCATGAATTGTCCACAGCTCCGTTGCTTAAATTTGGTCCATAAAAAACTCTAAGATACCTAAAACATGTGTTAGACCGCATGACATTGAATCAATAAGTAACGATGAGACATTAGTACCACCTTGCGTGTTCAACAATTCATCATTACATTGTATCGGAAGTTGCAGAGTTTCGACGTCAAACGTCAAACGTCCAATATGATCGTACCATTTCTACGCTTGCTCGCTAATTATTACTCCTTCAGTAATAAGCGCAATAATACACTTCAATGGGAACCAACTGGTGTATTTTGATATTAAACGTTGCCCCATATCTCTAACTCCATCCACAGGTACCAGTTAATGTTTTAAAGAGAGCACATTTGGCAATTGCACATTCATAACGGAAGTGTTGACCCATCTTCACTGCCACCGTGCTAAGTGGGATGGATTTTGAATACTTTCAGTAACCCAAGACTGAGCAGTCGTGAGAGATTATGTCCTTTCATCAGCAACAAAATTGTATTCAACAAAAATCTTTAACTTCTGGTCCACCATATCCCTAACTCAGCCATTACCATCAATTCTGTTTCAATGCAGAACGTGGATAACCATACCCAGAGCAGCACCATACACAGTTAAAAGTAAAGCATCCGCCTGGTGAAGTTACAACACAGAATTACTTGCATACCAACTAACTGAAACGGCATGTGATGAAACAACAATGGATCAGATGCAAATTCTGCTGTCCTGCCACAATCAATTGTGAATGGTAATGGACTGTTAAACAATTCAGTGGACGGAAAGGCTGATCAACTACTCCCAATGTTCTGGATGTAAGTTTCATCACTGCGTTGGAAGGGTAGCTTTCAGACCTTTCGCCACCATACTAGATAACATCATCAGTGAGTCACCCGCACCTCCCCTCCCCCTCCCCCCCACACCCCGATGAAATGCTGGTTTAATGTCCCGCTTTCTTTTCATGCATTTAGGTTTGCTTGGCTTGGTGATATCATTTCCTGTGTTGAAATCAAACCTTCCAGCTCAGGGAGCACACTTACATCCAAAACCTCAACCTAAGCTACAAATCTACTTAGAACTCACTAATTTCCAATCTTGCTGTTAAAAGAGCCCAGTGCATCAGTGTAACAGAGAAAGCTGAAGCATTTGCAACAATTTTCAGTCAAAAGTGCCATGTTGGCAATCCAGCTTGGCCTCCTTCAAAGGTTCCCAGCATCACAGATCCCAGTCTTCAGCCTCTTCAATTCACCCTACGTGATTTTAAGAAATGATTGATGGCACTAGACACTGAAAAGGCTATTGACACTATCAAAATTCCTGCGATAGTACAGGAGAGTTGTCCTCCAGAGCTGGCTGTACACCGACGCAAGCAATTCCCGAGCAGTTGCAGTTCTGGCATCCAGTTAACAACGTGGAAAATCACCTGATCCAGAACGAATCCAACACAATCAAAGCCCAAGCAATTTACTCTCAGTCATCAGAAAAGTGATGGAAAGAGTCATCGACAGTATTAGCAAAGGATACCTGATTCACATTAAGCTGCATATTGACACTCGGTTTCTGTAGGATACTTTCAGCGCAATGTCGCGCCAGGAGGCCTGGGTTCAAGTTCAGTTTGCTCCAGACCTGTATAATAACATCTAAGGAGAGATTTATTAGAATGCATTAGAAAAAATCGGTTTCCGTTCGACCACGTGGACTCTGATCTTATTGCAACCGAGTCATAAACATGGCCAGAAAACCTGAACTGGAGAGGGGGAGTGAGAGTAAGTATCTCTGATATCGAGATAGCATTTGGTCCATTCCTCCAATAAATCTAGAAATTGGCAGAAAATTCTCAGTAATTTTAGGTCATATCTAACACAAAGACCAACGGTTGTGCTACTGGGCGATCAATAGTCTCAATTCCAAACATCTCTGAGGAGTTCCTCAGGAGTTCCTCCAAGTCCTGCTGTAGGCCCAAACATCTTCCATTGCTTCATTAATGACCTTATTCTAGCGTGAAGCTGGAAATGTGGCTGTTCAATGATAATTTCACAATGTTCAGCACCCAATTCACAACGTCTCAAATACTGATACGTGTCCCTATGTACCAAGATGCAAACGACAAGCAACCAAATGATAATTGGCAAGAGACATTCACAGAGCAGCAATGCCAGGAAGTGACATTTCCCACTTATTCAACAGTCTGTTGAATGCTGTTAACCATAAATTGAACTGGACAAACTGTGGCTATAAGAGTAACTCAGAACCTCGGAAATTTGCAGCAATTAACTCATCTCCTAACTCCCAAAATCTGCCAAACATTCACAAACCACGAGGCAGGCATTTATGGAATGCTCTCAATTTGCGTGGATAAGTGAAGGCTCAATAACGTTCAAGAAGCTCCATGCCATCCAGGAAAAGCGACCTGTTTGATTGGCACTTCATTCAGTATCTCCAACTTGCACACATCCATCCACAGATGATCAGGGACAGCATTGTCCATCATCTACCAGATGCACTGCAGTGACCCATCAAGGCTCCGTCGTCAGCACCTTGCAGAACAGATATCTCAATCATTTAGAAGACCTAGAAGATTAAGACCAGCATACGTATCAGAATATCACCACCTGCAAGAAGTCCTCTATGTCAAACCAATCGTAAATTGGAACTACCTATCGCTGTATCAAGGTCCTGAATCCCCTTCCCAATAACACTGCGAGTGTACCTACATCCCAGCTCCCTTTTATCCAACTCCCACAACCACATAAAGAACATTGTTTGAAGGAGAAGACTCACCAACCCCTAGGCGAAAATGAGCACTGCAGATGCTGGAGGTTAGAGTCAAGAGTGTGGTCCTGGAAAAGCACAAGTCAGGCAGCATCTGAGGAGCAGGAAAATCGATGTTTCATGCCTTTAATCACCATCACCTTGTCAAGAGAAATTGGGGGCATGCGATATTGCTTGGCTTATTCATTAGTGCATATTTCCCCACGAAAGTGTGTATATGTTTGTTTTATATATGTGTGTGTGTGTTTGTTTGTGAGCATACATACATAATAAAGATTCATTAAGTACACATGAAGAACTGCAGAAATGCAAAACATTTATCCCTGTTCAGCAAAACAAATGTATCTGACATCTACAGGCTAAACAGCTAAACGTCAGCAGTTGGAAAACATTTGGTAACGCCAGTTTGGCATAGCATTCTTAGGCACGCGGCAAAATCGGGATTTATGGGTGAAAACCAACAATGACTTATTAAAGCGAAATTGTGTTTAACAAGCTTGATTTAGTGAAACGCTAAAGAAAGTTTCTGAATAGTGAGCATTTGATGATTGTGACTGGAGTTATAAACACACCGTTTCACAGAGTACTGTGTAATAAACATGTGAGCTAAAATGAACTGAATTCGCTTACAGGGGCGCTGTTCAATATTTAACTGAACGACAGAAATCAGAGAACCATGGTAAGCTGTTTTTCTCAGGCTTGTGTCAGCATGTGCTGCTCTAACTCCAGAAATGAGTGATGAAGTAATTCTTCTCCTGTCCTAATGGACCATTGGCATGGATATGCAGGCATTTTTTAAAAAAGAAATTAGTTACAGACGACAATAACTCAGAATTACTGAAAATCTTGAGGAAAATGATCACACTTTCCCACAAGACAGACAGAATAAATTTTGATAGAAATTATGAAAACAAAATGAATGCAAATGTAACTGAACTATTTCCATTATTCCATCCTTTAGGACAACCAGTCCTGAACCAACTTCGCCTTCCTGCATATGTATAAATAGAACCTATTTAAGTAACTTGTTCTTCGCCTGGACCTCATTGCTAATTCCCCAGTTAACACTGTTTTTGCTTTCCTTTATGTTCTTCGGGCTTCTGAACTACAAGCATAACACCATCTAATCTTCGTTCCTAACTGTGCCCCATCTTTTGCTTATCTGGATTCAATCATTCTTGTGTAACAATCTATGACTTCGACAAATTGTTTCTCTTTTCTAAAAATAAGACTGCAATGCGCTTATGCAAATCCAATCTGAGGCTTGGTCCTGTTGGCCGATATCACGTGTTTGTAGATTTGCATGAATCATTAAAATTCAGTAATTTTCCTGGTTTGCAGGTACTTAATGGAGGGATTGGAAAGATCCCAGCAACACCTTCTTGCCCCAAGCACTAGAACCTTCACCATGACTGAATGGGTTGGATTTCTCGCCGCACTGATGTTCTGTCTCCACAGTAAGTAAACATGCTAATTTGCCTTATGGCTATTTTTTACGTTGTTTTTTGTGTTGTCACGCTTGAGTTTAACCGCCGTAAACCAAAAACAGTTGTAATTGCAACAAGTGATTGATCTCTGACTTGTTGCTTCACCAGGTACGTACGGGGATCCTACACTGACTCAACCAGGATCCATCTCAACATCCCCGGGGGAAACTGTGAAGATCACCTGTACCATGTCCGGTGGAAGCATCGGTAGCTACTATACCAGCTGGTACTGGCAGAAACCCGGCAGTGCCCCGGTGTTAGTTTGGGACGAAGTTGATGATACGGCTTCGGGAATCCCAGACCGATTTACCGGGTCTGTGGACTCATCGAGTAACAAGATGCATTTAATCATCACCAATGTGCAATCGGAGGATACCGCCGATTATTACTGCGCGGTAGCAAGTAGTGGAATAGTGACATTCGGGAAAGGAACCAAACTGAACCTGAGCGGTAAGTAAACTGTGGGCCAACACTAGGTCTCGATTTGAGTTCGACATTTTCGTGGAAAATCACCGAATTGGAAACACCAGTGCCGAGTCTGTCCGAGCGATTGTATCCTGACCCTCAAAGCCCCGCTCCAAACATTCAGTTTTACTTAATTACAATTTTCGCACGACGCCGTTTTCATTCCACTGAAAGCAGCACCGCGATATAAACGCCGACCCGAGTGTGAGACGGCGGAAGGACAGTGTGGCGTTTTGCAGCAACTCCCTCTCGTTTGTCTCTAAGCAGCGAAAACCACTCAGTCCATGATTTTCAGTTCTACCTTTCACATTAATCCAGATGACGGGAGTGAACGTAGTTTTTGTGCTGGGCTCAGCCAGTTTGATCAACGCTGATCCAATTTCTGCGGCGCAGTCACAGGCAGGATGGTTATTTTATTTATAAACCAACAGACTAGCTACTCTCGTTCGCTCAATCGTTCGGACATATCTTAGGATTCTCGACCCCCACCCCCTCCCTCCCAGATCATTGTCTCTGAAATCGTGCTGCCGAATGTGTGGTTAGTTTCAGTGAGTGGTTATATACAGAATGTGCAGATATTCCAACGGTGTGTAATATCATTACTTGGATGCACAGGGTGAAATGGGTTAAGGCGCAACATAAAACAGAAAGGCATCATTTCAGTATATTTATTCTTTCTTCAAACAAATGTCTCTGGTACACATCTCAGGAGAAGAAAAATTTACCAGAAAATACTTCACGCTTTGATATTAAGTTAATTAATGTCTTAGAATATTGTTGAATAATCCCGCGGGACGCCGTCTATTACAGTGTCAGAATATTCACCTATACTGAGGATGGTACAGGAGCTGTGGTAGAAGGAACTGGTAACACTTAACTGATACCCCTCAATTTCAACCAGCACGTTTTAACAATGTAGAGGACAAGGGGAATCTCTCAGAATGCTTTTGCAGGAGCCGGTGTTGAACTGGGTGTACAAAGTTACAAATCACACACACCAGGTTATACTCCAAATAAACCTGTTGGACTATAATCTGGAGTCTTGTGATTTTTAACTCTCAGAATGCGGCTACACTGTTTATGTGAGAGGGACAACACTGGTGCTGGTTAGAAGCGCTGATGTGCCTGACTTTGGAACTCGGTGCCAGAACGAATTGCTTCAGCTTCTACATGAAAATTTGGAAAAAGAACTGTTTTAATCGTCGAATTACATAAACCGTTTCGCTCAGTGTTTGCAGCTCACTCTAGTTAAAGCGCGAATGGCTATATATTTATTTATCTTACCATGAGAATAATTCTGTCTGATCAGAAGAAAGAGAACAAACAAGTTGCTAAACACTACAAGATATACAAGGTTGAACGCAGGAGTGGTGTAGGGCGGGGGAGACAGGAAGGCGGTGCTGCGGGAGTGAGGGCGAGTGTAGTGGTAGTGATCAGATGAGCGCAGATGGTGCCCAAGAGAGAGTAGCTCAATGAATTAAGATTGGTACAGCATGTAACAGAACCTCAGGACAGGCCATTGGCTGTCAATGTATATTGTTGAAGTGCAGTCATTTCTGTAGTGTAAAAACTGTAAGGCCCTTCACCGGTAAATATCGCTGTGATAACGAGCTGTTGTATTTCGCGACATTGTCTGAGAGATTGATACTGGCCAGGGGCATTTGTGTTTGCATTTCCAAGACAGTGATGGATTCTGTTTATCCAATAAGGACGCAATTAGTTACAAGGTTGGCAAATATGTTTTAGGAAACGCAGTCGTTTTGTTGAAATTGTATCTTCTAACTCTCTAACGCCACGGATGCCTCCGATTCTGGTACTTCGAACGCGATGGGAGAGCCCTCTGCGATTTTACAGTGTTGTCACTGATAGGGATGGGAGCGGGAAGATGCAAATCAATAAACGATCTGAGCCTTAGGAATATGAACTATATAGAAATACAAATATCAATGTAAAAATCCCATCCCCAATCATCGGCAAAGGAAGGGAAAGAAGTATGAATTAAGAATAAGATCAGGTTGATGACAATGGAATAAATGTCGCAAAATGTTGTTTTCACAGCAGTAGTAACAGGTTTTATACCAAATTCTGATTTGCCCGTTTTACTTTGCGTCTAACCCTCGGTTCCTGGGACACGATGACAGGCTGCATAAGATAAGTATTTTGAACGGATTATTGAGATCCCGTCTCATTTCAAACACGCACAAAAATTGTGGATGCAGAAAATCTGAAATAAAAAGCAGAGAGTGTTGGAGAAACTCAGCAGATCTGGCAGTATTTGTGAAGAGAAAAGCAGAATTGACGTTTGGAGTCCAGTGACTTCGCGGGATTTTCTCTCTACAGACAATGTCAGACCTGCCGTGTTTCCCCAAATACTCTGCTATGTCCAGATTTATATATTTTTTTCGTTTTAAATGTTCTCACGTTGGAGAATCTTCGTTTGTTACCTCACAGTTGGCAAAATGAAAAACATCTTCTCGGGTTATAGCTTCCCTAGCTGAAAATATGTTGCTGGAAAAGCGCAGCAGGTCCTGCTGCGCTTTTCCAGCAACACATTTTCAGCTCTGATCTCCAGCATTTGCAGACCTCACTTTCTCCTCGAAGATTATATCTTCCCTACAGCTGTAGATCTCAGGTTCCAGTTTAATTTTCATCAAGCTATGGGTTTCTATTATGCAACTCGTAGCTTTAAGAAGGGACTTCGAATTTAAAGAGATTTGAAGGAAGTAAAATATTAATTCCAGTTTTATTACAATTTCATTTATTGCTACTTTACAGAACCGCGGAGACCCACAGTTTCCCTCCTTCCGCCTTCATCGGTTCAAATCACGGAAAAGAACACGGCTACCCTGGTGTGTTTGGTGAGCGGTTTTAACCCGGGCGCTGTGGAGATTGAGTGGTCGATAGATGGCAGTGTCAGGGGGGATAATGTTGAGACCAGTCGGATCCAGCAGGAGACGGACAACACGTTCAGTGTGAGCAGTTATCTGACCCTGTCAGCCTCAGAATGGAACTTACACGAGGTTTACTCCTGTGGGGTTAAACACGAGACTTTGACAAATCCACTTCAGAGAACTATTGCGAGATCCAACTGCATCTGAGCGAAGACTCTTGTGCATTTATCTCCCACTTTATTAGAGAAGCTTCTTGAAAATTAAGTTCTACAATTAGCTATTAGACGTTCAACTTTAAACTGAACATTGAAAACAACCGCAATATTTTAAATTGTCAGCTGTGTCCTACTTTCTGTAGTTTATTGCGCGTTCACCATGGATGATCAAAGTTTCAATGTAATGTTGCTAATATCGCTTTGTATTAAAATCTGTGTACCATGATCTCAGATGCGGTTGTTCATTCCTGCCCGATATCTCTGAAGCCACTTATAACAGCATTCTGAGAATAAAAAAAGTGAAGTTTAATGGGTTTACGCTTATTTGTACACATACTGTAGGTTAGTTGGAATGCAGAAATTGCATGCAAGCATGGGGCGTTGTCTGAGTGTAACATTTCATGAAATTAATCTTACGACATTTTGGTTTTGGAAATAGACCTAACCAACTCATGTCGGTATGGGAATGAGCTGCACTTCATGCACTTGTTAACGTCAAAACCGCATTGTAAAAGTGCTAACGCGTCTGGGTTGACAGATTCAAACTAACGCCATGCCTGCCTTTTGGGGATGAAAAATGTGTTGCTGGAAAAGCGCAGCAGGTCAGGCAGCATCCAAGGAGCAGGAGAGTCGACGTTTCGGGCATAAGCTCTTCTTCAGGACCTAATTCCATAGTGCAGTTACTGACAATACACGACATCTTTTCCCCGAAATAATCCAACAACGTTAATCCTTGCTCATCATAGTTATTTTGACATGGGTGCCAAAATATTTTTTCAAAACATGGCTGCGGATTTCGTAGGGCCTTTATCTGAAACCAACTGACTTAAGAACCATGCTTTCAAAGTTCTACTTCAGTGTATTCATGAACTCGATTAAGCATCTTCTTACGACATATTGTCTTACTTTGGACTGACTGATCATTTTAACATATCATTAAATGTAGAAATATAAGTTGTTCAAACGATCTGAAGTTTATTTTTAAAAGTATTGTTTACTACGCATATTTTGTCAGATTGACCGCATATGCACTCATTTACGATACCATGAAACAAACATTATAATAAGAACCTGGGAAGGGAAATAATAGACCTGGAACATCAAAAATTAATTTGCACAGTAGGTACGTGCAGGGAAGAACATATAAATGATCTTCGCCATTCTCGAATATATAAAGAAAACTGTTGGCAATTGGTTGGGAGGCAGGAGAGGTCAAACAGGGAGCAAGAATTCCTCATCGACTGAATGCGGAACTGGATTCTGGAAGCAATAAGTTCCAGCGCAACGGCTTTTTATAACGTATAGTAATGACTTGGATGAAAGGGTAGAGAGATGTATAAGCAAGTTTGCAGATAATATTAAGTGTCACAATGAGCTACATGACATCCTTAATGAAATTGCGTTTACTTTTAAAACTGCGATGGCTTTCTTTCGCCTCATGGATTGCAACAGTATCTCTTGTCCATATTTATCTTTTGTTAATCGTTTTCCAAAATTTGACTACATCAATTGTCCATCTTAGAACTTAAGGAATACGAAGCATATTTTGAAATTTGATAGTACAACTAAAGGTTTAAAATAAAGGGAACACCTTGAAGAACTTGTTCTCTACCCTTTCAAAGGCCAATGTATCCCCTATACATTTTGATGCCAAAGACTTCCACAGATATGGTCTGACTGAGACTCTGTATTTGGGGATCATTATTTCATAATTTTAATTCCAACCTTCCCGGGGCAAGCATTATACACGCCTTTTCCAATTCGTATACACCTGTGCACTAGTTTCCTATGTGTTTTCAGATGGGCGCCAAAATCTATTCACTAATCCACAGTGCCGAACGTCTGAGGATTGAGCAAGATTTCCGTTTGTGTTATTCGTAAGTTCAGTGTGGACGCATCATTTGTCACTGCCGAACTTTATTTCTGTCAGTGTTGTGGTTCTGTTCGCCGAGCTGGGAATTTGTGTTGCAAACGTTTCGTCCCCTGTCTCGGTGACATCGTCAGTGCTTGGGAACCTCCTGTGAAGCGGTTCAGAGGAGGTTCCCAAGCACTGACGATGTCACCGAGACAGGGGACGAAACGTTTGCAACACAAATTCCCAGCTCGGCGAACAGAACCACAACACTGACAGAAATAAAGTTCGGCAGTGACAAATGATGCGTCCACACTGAATTTACGAATAACACAAACGGAAATCTTGCTCAATCCTCAGACGTTCGGCACTGTGGATTAGTGAATAGATTTTGGCGCCCATCTGAAAACACATAGGAAACTAGTGCACAGGTGTATACGATTTGGAAAAGGCGTGTATAATGCTTGCCCCGGGAAGGTTGGAATTAAAATTATGAAATAATGATTTCAGTCTCAGTCAGACCATATCTGTGGTAGTACACTTAGTCTTTGGCATCAAAATGTGTAACGGATACATTGGCCTTTGAAAGGGTAGAGAACAAGTTCTTCAAGGTGATTCCTTTATTTTAAACCTTTAGTTGTACTATCAAATTTCAAAATATGCTTCGTGTTCCTTAAGTTTAAAGATGGAGAATTGCTGTTTTAGAAAACGATTAATAAAAGATAAACGTGGACAAGAAATACTGTTCCAACCCATGAGGCGAAAGAAAACCATCGCAGTTTTAAAAGTAAACACAATTACGAGTGGAATCGGGAAGAATCCCTTCACAAACTTGGACACTGCTTTCAACTCTGGTGTATATCCTTCAAAGGAAAACGGTGAATAGAAATTATCAAGATTGTCATTCACGTATCTTTGTTACGTAAGGGTGGCCAGAGGCCCGGGTTCAACTTCAACCTGCTTCAGGAGTGTGAAGAACACCTCTGAACAGATTAGTTCGAAAATACCTATCAAGACATATAGAGCAAAGATGAACCCAGGAAGAAAAGCTACAAATTAAACATTATCTAATCGAATAATGAACGCTTGGTTGAATTGGTATAACAGGATAGCGGTACATTCAACAGTGCCAATTATCTGCATTGGTCTGACTTGAAATGTGTGTGACCTCAAAATGTGAATATTGTTTTCAATCACAACACAATCATATTATATTAAAGTAATAGTCTGCGGTCATGGTTTAGAATTCCAGTGTCGCATATGGTGAAATTTCAATTAAATTAATAATGAAAATCTGGAATTTAAAGCAGGCTAGTCTAATTATGTCAATGAAATCGTTACCAACTAAAATAAACAAAAAATCTGTTTCATTCATTAATGTTCTTTATGGATGGAAGCTCTACCATTCTCAATAGGTCTGGGCCACAAGTGATTCCACATCTACAGTAATATTTAACTGTTAAATGCCAACTGACATTTCCTAACAAGTGATTCGATGCAAATGATCATTGCAAATTGTGGCAAAAGGAATGAAACCAGACTGAACACCCAGTCAGGGAACACATATTCTCTGAGGTGTCCCTGGCTGATCTCGTTCCAATCACTAAAGTGGTATCATCATGTATCTGCTGCCCTTATCCTTCCACATGGAAGTGGTAAAACCAGGAAATGCACGAAAAGCCCAGCAGCCCCGGGCAGACGTGGGACATTAACTCTAATTTCTCTTCACAAATGCTACCAGAACTGCTGAAATTCTCCAGGAACTTGTTTTTGTTTCTGGTTTACATCAACCACAGTTCTTTTGGTTTTTAGATCCTGGGTTTGGAAGCTGCTCTGTTAGGATCAATGGCGAATTTGTGCAGTGCATCTTCCAGATAGTGAACACTGCTGTTACTACATTATTGGTCGTAGAGGGGATTAGTGTTTTGGATGTGTGACAATGAATTGGATTGCTTTGGTCTGGTTGTCGTCAAGACGTTTGATTATTGTCGGAGCTGCGTTCGTCCAGGCAAGTGGGAAGTATTTTTTGTCTCATACCTGGTTTATGCCTTGCAGCAGATGAAGAGATTTTGGGGCGTCAGGAGATGTATTACCCGCCGCGGCACTCCTACACTTCAACCTGCTCTGACAACCATTGTATTTAGAGAATATGAGAAGTACAAATATCTTTCTGGTCAATTGTAACCCACCCACCTCCCCCCCCCCCCCCCCCCCACCCCAACCCCCTCTCGGCATTAATATCGTCGGATTCACTGATTTTATCGCCATTGAATGTTAAGGGGCGATGGTTTTAATTTCCGGTTTGGTAGCGTGTCACTACCTAATATCTGCCAACCAACGTTTAAATATTGCCCAGGTCTTATTGCATTTGGACATGGATTGCTGCAATATCTGTAGAACTGCAAATGTTGCTGAATGTTGTGCAATAGTGATTGAACATTCCGACTTCTGACTTTATGATGGAGGGAGGATCTTTGATGAAGCAGCTGAGAATGACGTCCTTGAGATGTGTGAGCTGAAGTGTAGCAATCACACCGACTTTCCTATGTGCCAGTGATGTGAATTTTCCTTTGATCCGCATTGTGAGATGCTGTTCCTTCAAAAATGTTATGCTGTCCTTGTTTTTCCTGTCCTGTTTTGTTATATAATCACAGGTTCCGAAACGTCTGGGGGTGAAGGGATTTAGTGCCTGTTTCATTATAGCTAATCAATACTGCCTGAAGCGAATGGCTTTCAAGATTTTGAAAAAAAAAGCACTTGTTTAATGAATGAAGAGTGGCCAGTTCTCCCGGCTCAGCTGTGCTCTGGTTTGGTTTGGCTAGCAAGCAGTGGAGTTGAAAAAGGTGCTGGACCCAAAGAAACAGGTCCAGGCTGAACCTCCTCTCTCTGTGACATTTCTCCTGGAAGACACTGCGTTTAATGTTACCGTTTGTTCTAATTGCTTTTTATGGGGATTGTTGCAAGTATTGGGGACAGCATAGATAAAGTGAGGAGTGCAGATGCTGGAAATCAGAGTCGTAGAGTATGGTGCTGGAACAGCACAGTCGGTCAGGCAGCATCAGGACGAAGAGCTTATGCTTGCAATGTCAATTCTCCTGCTTCTCACTTTCTGCCTGACATGCTGTGCTTTTCAAGCACCACACTCTTCGACTTGGGAACAGCATCATTAAGTTGGGATAGTCTGTTGGGTTTTCGGAAAGGGTTAAGTTATTTGGTATTCAATTCTCTTTGTTTGTGCTTCATTCAGTAATCTTGTAAGTAAGTTCTGTATTGTTTAAAATTAAGTAGTTTGACCATCGGCATCACTCCTGGATATCCATGTTACACGTGCTTCAACCTCCTCACATTGTTCGGGCCTTGGCTACTTTCTTGAAATGCTTTGAGGGGTGTGGCCTGGTCCAGAGCATCATTAACTTCAGTTTTGCTAGGGCCCGTTCACGACAAACTCAATGAAATATATCCTTGATGTCAAGGGCTGCCATTCTCACCTCATTTCTGAAATTTGGCGTCTTGTTCATGTTGAACCAAGATTGCAATGAGCTCGGAAGTTGGGTTAGTTTGACAGAACCCAAACTGGGCGTGTTAGTTCGCGGTTTATTGCTAAACAAGTGCTGCTTGATTGCACTGTTGAGGACACCTTCTATCATTTTACTGTTGATCAATAAGAAATGATGAAGTGGTAATTGGCCAGGGTATTATTACTTAGAACATAGAACAGAGAAAATTCCAGCACAGCACAGGGTCTTCGTCCCTCGATGTTGCTTCAACCTGTGAAACCAATCTGAAGCCAATCTAACCTGTATTATTCCATTATCATTCATATACTTTTCCAATCAAAGCTGTTGAAGTTGGCGAGTCTACTACTGTTGCAGGCAGGCTGTTACGTTCTGAGTAAAGAACCTACTCCTTACATCTGTCCTGTGTCTATCACCCCTCCATTTAAGGCTATGCCCCCCTTGTGCTAGCCATCACCATCAGAGGAAAAAGGTTCTCACTGTTGACCCGATCTAATCTTCTGATCATCTTGTATGTCTTTATTATGTTACGTCCCAACCTTCATCTCTCTAATGGAAACAGCCTCAAATCCCTCAGCCTTTCCCCTAAGACATTCCCTCCATACCAGGCAACATCTTGATAAATCTCCACTGCGCCCATTCCAATGCTTCCAAGTCCTTTCAATAATGCAGCAACCAGAAATGTGCACAATACTCCAAGTGTTGCTGCATCAGAATTTTTGGCTGCAATATGACTTCATGCCTCTGAAACACAATCCCTGTACCAAAACAGTTAACGTGTTGTATGCCTTCTTAACAACCCTATCAACCTGGGTGCAAATTTTCAACGATTTATGTACATGGACACCAACATCACTCTGCTCATGCACATACAAATAGCCTTACCAATAGCCCAGTGCTCTGCATTCCTGTTGTTCCTTCCAAAGTGAATGGCCTCACACTTTTCTGCATTAAGCTATGTTTGCCACCGCTCAGCCCAACTCTGCAACTTATCTATGTCTCTCTGTAACATGCAGCGTTCTTCTGCATTGTTCACAACTCCACTGACCTTAGTGTCATTCACAAACCCATCCTTCTGCACCCTCCTCCAGGTCATTTATAAAAATGACAGACAGCAGTGGTCCCAAAACACCATGAGTAACTGAACTCCAGGATGAACTTTTCACATCAACCACCACTCTGTCGTCTTTCAGCTAGCCAATTCCTGATCCAAACTGCTAAGGCACACTTCAATCCCATACCTACATGTTTATTGAAATCCATATGCACCATATCAATCGCTTTAGCCTCATTCATCTCTTTATTCACCTTCTCAAGGAACTCAAAATGTTTTGTGAGACATAACTTACCCTTCACAAAACCGTGTTGACTATACCTAATCAAATTATTCCTTTATAGATGATTATAAATCCTACCTCTTATAATTCTTTCCAACACTTTACCCACAAATCAAGTAAGTCTCACGAGTCTACTCCCCTTCTTGAACGAAGGGGGCAACATTTGCTGTCCTTCAGTCTTCTGGCACTATTCCTGTAGACAATGAATGCATAAAAATCAAAGTCAAAGGTCCTGAAATATCCTCCATGGTTTCCCAGAGAATCCTACAATAAGTTCCATCCAGTCCAGGGGACTCAGATGTTTTCACACTTTCCAGAATTGCTAACAACTCCTCCTTATGAACCTCAATCACGTCTCGTCTAATACTCTGTATCTCAGTGTTATCCTTGACAATATTGTCTTTTTTGCTGTGCAAATACTGCTGAAAGATATTCATTTAGCACCTCTCCTACCTCCTCGGACTCCATACACAACTTTCCACGACTGTTCTTGAGTGGCCCCAATCTTACTCTACTCATCCTTTTATTCCTGACATACCAGTATAAAGTTTCAGGGGTTATCCTTGATCCTACCTGTCAAAGACTTCTCATGACCCCCATGGCTCTTCTTAGTTCTCTCTTTAGGCTCTTCCTGGCTAACTTTTAATACTTAAGCACCTTAACTGAGTCTTCACGTCGTATCTTTACATAAGCCTCCTTTCTCCTCTTGACAAGAGATTCAACTTCTTTCCTAAACCACAGCTCCCTCGCTCGACTACTTCGTCCCTGCGTGACAGATGCATACTTATCAAGGACACACAGTAGCTGTTCTTTGAATAAGCTACACATTTCAATTATGCCCATCCCCTAGTCTCCTTCCCCATCCTATGCATTCTAAATCTTGCTTAGCAACATCATAATTGCCTTTCACCAGGTATAACCCTTGCCCTGCTGTATATAAGTATCCCTTTCCATCATTAAAGTAAATGTTAGCAAACTGTGGTCACCATCACCAAAGTGCTCACCTACCCCCAAATCTAACTCTTGGCCTGGCTCATTACCCAGTGCCAAATCCAATGTGGCCTCACTTCTTGTTGTCCTATTGACATACTAGTGAGGAGAAAATGAGGAGAACTTTCCTTCCCACATGGTTGATGATGCCCTCCAGTGCATCTCCTCCACTTCTCGCACCTGCACCATTGAAACATCCACCCCCCCAACAATCGCAACGAGGGCAAAACACCCCTGGTACTCACCTTGCACCCCACCAACCTCATTCACTGCCATTCCCACCACCTGAAACATATTTTCCTTGCTGCCCCTATCTATGATTGAGAGAGACCATGCTCTCCATGACTCTCTTGTCAGGTCCACGGTCCCCACCAACCCAACCTCCCCTCACAGCATCTTCCACTGTCATCACAAAAAGTGCAAAAATCTGCACCGACACCCCCCGCCTCCCTCCATCCAAGTCCCTAAAGGATCCTTCCACACCAATCAGAAGTTGACCTGTTCTTCCACACACATCATTTACTGCATGCATTGCACCTCATGTTGTCTCTTCTTCATTGGGAAGGCAGGACGCCAACTTGTGGAATATTTCAGAGAACATCTCTGGGACACCCGCACTAACCATTCCCATCAGCCTGTAGCTGAACACTTTAACTGCCCCTCCCACTCTGCCAAGGACTTGTAGGTCCTGGGCCTCCACCATTGCCAAACCCTAACCAACCAACATACGGAGGAAGAATGCCTCATATTCTGCCTTGGGACACCTCAACCACACAGAAACACTGTGGATTTCACCAGTTTCCCTATTTCCCCTCCTTCTAGCTTATCCCAATCTCCCAACTTGGCACTGCCCTCTTAAATGGTCCTACCTGCCTATCTTCCTTCCCATCTATCTGCCCCACCCTCCTGTCTAACTTATCACTTTCAACTCCCATCGTCCTCTACCTATCCCTTTCCCAGCTACCTTCCCCACAGCCCATCCCCCTCCCTTTATCTCTCAACACCCTTGGCCCACTAGCCTCATTCATGATGAAAGGCTTATGCCTGAACCGTCGATTCTTCTGCTCCTCACATGCTGCCTGACCAGTTGTGCCTTCCCAAGACCACTCTTTTCGACTAGCTACATATTGTGTCAGGAAATCCTCCTGCATAAATTGGACAAAAACTGACCCATCTATAGTACTCGAACTATAACATTTCCAGTCAATATTTGGAAACTTAAAGTCACCCATAACAACTACCCTGTTACTTTTGCTCCTATCCAGAATCGTCTTTGCAATCCTTTACTCTACATCTCTAGAACATTTCAGAGGGCTATAGAAAGCTCCCTTTCCTGTTTCTAATTTCATCCTATACTACCTCAGTACACGAGTTCTCATTAAACATTCTTTCTGCCACCGTGATACTGTCCTTGACTAACAATGCCACACCTCTCCCTCTTTTACCACCTTCCCTATTCTTACTGAAACATTTAAATCCCAGAACCTGCAACAACCCTTCCTGTCCCTGCTCTATTCGTGTCTTTGAAATGGCCACAACATCGAAGTCCCGGGTACCAACCATGCTGCAAATTCACCCACCTTATTCTGGACACTCCTAGCATGAAAGTAGACACACTTCAAACCACCTTCTGGTCTGCCGGTACACTCTTGCGACCTTTAAACCTTATTTATGACCTCACTAGTCACAACCTCCTATCAGTGGAACTCCAATTCAGGTTACTATTCCCCTGCAGAATTAGTTTAAATCCTCCTGGAGATCAGTGCCAAATCCCAACCTTGCGCCCCCTCCAACCCCCCCCCCCCCCCCTCACTACCAGGGTATCGGTACCTCTCTGGTTCAGGGGTAGAGCATCCCGTTTGTAGAGGTCCCACCTATGCCAGATTAAGCCCCAATTATTCAGATATCCGAACCCCTCCCTCCTGCACCATCCATGTAGCCTCTTGTTCAACTGGTCGCTTTCACCATTCCTCACCTCATTTGCACGTGGCATGCATAACAAATCAGGCATAACAACAAACCAGAGATAATAACTCACCCACCTTAGCTCACTGAATGTCTGTCTTAAGTCCACATCCCCATTTCTACCTATGCCTTCGTATCTATCTGGACCATGATCAAGGGTGCTCTCCCTCTTCCTTAAACATTTCAAAAACATGATCTGAACCATCATGAATCCTGGCACCTGGGAGTGAAAACACCAACCGCCTGTCTCTCTCATTCCCACAGAATCTCCTATCTGTCTCCCTAACTGTGGCGTCCGCAATGATTAATGCTCTACTCCTCTCCCCCCTTTCCTTCTGAGCAACAGGGACAGATTCTGTGCCAGAGACCTGTACCCCATGGTTTACCCCTGGTAAGTCATCCCCCAACAGTATCCAAAATGGAATACCTATTATTGAGGGGAACGGCCACAGAGGATCCCTGCATTGTCTGCCAGTTCCCTTTCTGTCCCGTGATTGTAACCTATCTACCGTTTTTCCTGTGCCTGAGGTCTGACTATCTCCCTGTAAGTCCTCTCAATTGCCCTCTCAGCCTCCCAAATTATCCAAACTTCATCCAGCTCCAGCTCCAACTCCAATTCCCTAATGCGGTTTTTGAGGAGCTGGAGTTGGGTGCACTTCTCGCAGATGAAGTCAGTGGGGACACTAGTGGTGAACATTATCTCCCTCATTCTACAGGAGGAGCATTCAATTGCCCTAACATCCAAATCCACTGTTCTGAATTTCTGAAGAGACTACTGAAAAAAATCTAGTAACTATTCGTTCTGCATTTTATGTATAGGAAATACCTGGGCAATTGTTCACATTGTTGGTAGAAACTAGTTTGATACTCCCAGATGAAAGTTGTTATGAATCCTTCAACATTGATTTGCACATTTGTGTCGGACTGTTCAATCATTGAAGAAGGGATATTTGTAGAGTCTCCACCTCAAACGAGTTATTTAATTATCCACTATTACTCACAACTGGATGTGGCAACAGTGCACAGGTTACACCTGAACCATTGACTAGCTCTGTCTATCACTTGCAACTTGTGCTGTTTGTCACTCAGGTAGTCCTGATTTGGAACTTCATCATGTTGACGCGTCGATTTTAGGTATTCTGGAGTTGCTACTACAAACTTCATTGAATGGAGGACTGTGCCAAACATGGGAGATCTTAAATAGTTTGGTAAAACAACGGCCTGACCAGGCCAGCCTCGCGGATCATGCTAATCAGATAACATCGTGAATGCCACCATCTTCCAGTATGGGTCCTGTCCTACCAATAATTGCAGCCAAGTCGATGGTACCACATAGTAGGCAATCAGCAGGGGGTTGCTTTAGGAGTATTTAACAGTGATTTCTAATTCCATGAAACTTCATAGCATTATGTGAACCATTTGCAAACCATGTGTAATCTCCTGCTAATTTTCGTATAGCCTTTCCTATCTATCCCCACCATGAATCAATTAGCTCCTATTTTGACACCACTTAGATGACACATTGAATGTGGAAAAGCACAAAAGTAACTCATGCTGGGCTGTTATAATATTAACAACCAGAAGTGAATTTGTGAAGCCAACATTGCTTGAGCTGGCCATGTCTTAAAGGATATAACTGATAGACTTTAAGCAGGTGGTCAGGGAATTAAGAAGAGTGAAATATGTTAGATCCCATCCTCATCACTATACCTTTGTCACAACATGGTTCAAGTGAACCCTTCTGCTAATGAAACTGAAACATCCAGAAAAGCTCACCTCACCTCCGTCACTCATCTGTTAAAATTTGAGTGACAAAGATATCCCAAATTCCACGATGTACAGAAAATAATAACAATTTATTCATTTACTCTGAAAACTAACATTAATCAACAACTATTCCGAACTCTAATCTGCCATTCTCTTAACTGCTTATTATCTGCCTCCAACTCTGTAACAATATACTGTTCTTATTTTAAAAAGTCACTTATTAAATTTACAACAACTTAATTTCAAAACCATACAGCAGCTGTCATCTCTGGAGTCTTTCTTCGTTTTGTTGAAGATCTCCCTGGGTCATCATTTTTTTTACTGTGAAGATGTTTCATATGAAAAAGATACTCTTGATAGAGCGTGTTTTCAAATGGCAGTCTTTCTTGATGGTAGTTACTCTCTCGATGGCAATTACTCTGTCTGACTTTTAAATGCCGTTTTTAGACCCCAAACAATGGATTGTCTCATTGGCTCGATGTTGGCAAAAACAATAAATTCAAACTTGATTGGGTTTTAGTATCCTGAGGCATAATTTAAATTGATTGGTTAAATTCCAATTATTGTCAAAATAGCAACTATTCACGTATCTATTTCACGGCCAAGTGTTACACATTTTCATTTTCCAGTAAACTCTGAGACTTCTAGCTATTCATATGACAGGTGCTTGTAAGTTCACAGTGCAAAACAGCATTCATTCCCTGTTAAAGGTGCATTACACGCCTTCATCTTCACATCACTGTTAACTGACATCTGTCCACAACAATGTTTATAAGAGACAGAGTCTTTATGGAGTCGATGCTTCGCTTTACACTAAGGATACCATCCACCGTGTTATATAACACAACAAATGTGATGAAATAGCATTTGTACTGATCTACTAACTCAAGACTGAGCATTCATGACCATGTGAACAACAGAATTGTATTCAATCAGAGTCTGTAATGTGATTGAGGGTAATATGACCCAGTCTATCCCCAGTTGTATGAATAATATCAACCCAAGCAGTCAACTCTCATATGATCTAGAATGCAACAGGCTCACCAGAGCCAGCACCTTGCATACCTAAATAAAAGGTTTCAACATAGCGAAACCACTGCACTGGACTAAGTTCATTCCACCTATTGTAGGAAACACATAACTGACAGAGCTAAATGTCACCCCAAATAACTGAGCAGATCTAACCTCTGAAATCCAAATATATCTCGTCCTGAATGACTGTCGATTGCTAAACAACTAACTGAAGGAGATCACATCAAAATACCCCGTCCTGAGCCAAGGCAAAATATAAGGTAGGAGTATGATAGAGTACTCCTCACTTGGCTGGATGACTGAATTACCAACAATACTCAGGAATCTTGATACCATCCAAAACAAAACAGTCAACTTGTATAACAACCCACCTAACACATCCACCATTCATTCTCTTTACCACCGACTCTCAGTTCAGCAATGTGCATCATCTAGAAGATGCACTGCAAGAAATTAGCAGGGTTCCTAAAAGAGAACTTTCCAAACCTGCAAACTCTAATGCCTCCACTCTTCCAAAGTAAACTATTAACGCAGTAGTTAGATTTTACTGTGGTCTCATTTTGCTTCCTTTCACTGGTACTACAGCTTTGTGACAAAATAATCTCCTGGTGTTGAGACACACCAGGAGAAAAGTGTGTACAGTATTGATCTCATCACCGACTGAAAGATTACTTTGTGGGAAGAAAATAAATTTTACAATACTTGTTTTTGAGTTGTGGAGATTATCCTACTTGTCAGATTAGGCATGTGTTCCATAGTTTGCAGAAGATTGAGAGGTGATCTCACTGAAACATAAACAAATGATAAGTTGCTTGAAGGGTAGATGGAGTGTTGTTTCTTGGACATCTTAGTTGAGAAAGAGTAGGAATTATCCCAGTTTAAACCATTTGGCAATGGGATATGAAAAAAGACAGTTTTTTTGCGGGTGTATGGTTTGCATGGCCAGTTTAGATGAACAATTTGCAATCGAGAATGTTGGAGGCAGATTGCTTTTGCATATTGAATGATTTATGGGAGTTAGAATAAGATGGAAAAGTGGAATTGCAGGAGAGAGTATCCATGAGTTTATTCACTAGTTGACCAGGCCCAAGGGTCTAAGGGTCCAGTACTGCTCATATGTATTTCTCATGTTTTTCATTTTACTTTGATCGAAATGAAAGAGACCATTTTTCTTTGAAATGTAATGGCGCTATCGGGCAGACTTAGTTCAATTGCAGTGTGACTCAAACATTCTGGCATAATGTGACACTAACTAAACTAAATTCAACCTGTAAATAAACGATAATGAAATAAGCATGTATAACTGAAATATCTGCATAATGAGCGAAAATCAAGCCATATTTCCAGTATGCATCCATTTACACTGAGGAATTTCAGACTGTCTTAGATTCACAGAGTCAGAGATAGATACAGCATAGAAATAGACCCTTCAGTCCAACCTGTCCATGCCGACCAGATATCCCAACCCAATCTAGTCCCACCTGCCAGCACCCGGCCCATATCCCTCCAAACCCTTCCTATTCATATATCCATCCAAATGCCTCTTAAATGTTGCAATTGTACCAGCCTCCACCAGTTCCTCTGGCAGCTCATTCTATACACGTACCACCCTCTCTTTTATATCTTTCCCCTCTCATCCTAAACCTATGCCCTCTAGTTCTGGGCTCCCTGACCTCAGGGAAATGACTTTGTCTATTTATCGTATCCATGTCCCTCATAATTTTGTAAACCTCTATAAGTCACCCCTCAGCCTCTGACACACCAGGGAAAACAGCCCCAGCCTGTTCAGCCTCTCCCTGTAGGTCAGATCTTCCAACCCTGGCAACATCCTTGTAAACCTTTTCTGAACCCTTTCAGGTTTCGCAACATCTTTCCAATAGGAAGGAGACCAGAATTTCACGCAATACTCCAACAGTGGCCTAACCAATGTCCTGTACAGCCACAACATGACCTCCCAACTTCAGTACTCAATACTCTGACCAATAAAGGAAAGCATACCAAATGCCTTCTTCACTGTCCTAACCATCTGCAACTTCACTTCCAAGGAACTATGAACTTGCACTCCAAGGTCTCTTTGTTCAGCAACACTCCCTAGCACCTTTTCATTCGGCATATAAGTCCTGCAAAGATTTGCTTTCCCAAAATGCAGCACCTCGCATTTATCTGAATTAAACTCCATCTGCCACTTCTCAGCCCATTGGCCCATCTGGTCCAGATCCTGTTGTATTCTGAGGTAACCCTCTTCACTGTCCACTACACCTGCAATTTTGGTGTCATCTGCAAACTTACTAACTGTACCTCTTCTGCTCGCATCCAAATCATTCATGTAAATGACAAAAAATAGAGGGCCCAGCACCGATCCTTGTGGCACTCCACTGGTCACAGGCCTCCAGTCTGAAAAACAACCCTCCACCACCACCCTCTGTCTTCTACCTTTGAGCCAGTTCTGTATCCAATTGGCTACTTCTCCCTGTATTCCATGAGATCTAACCTTGCTAATCAGTCTCCCATGGAGAACCTTGTCGAACACCTTCCTGAAGTCCACGCAGATCACATCTACTGCTCTGTCCTCATCAATCTTCTTTGTCACTTACTCAAAAAACTCAATCAAGTTTGTGAGACATGATTTCCCACGCACAAAGCCATGTTGATTATCCCGAATCAGTCCTTGCCTTTCCAAATACATGTACATCCTGCCCCTCAGGATTCCCTCCATCAACTTGCCCACCACTGAGGTCAGGCTTACCTGTCAAAACTCACTGGCTTGTCTTTACCGCCCTTCTTACAGTGGCACCACGTTTGCCAATCTCCAGTCTTCCAGCACCTCACCTATGGCTATCAATTATACATATATCTCAGCAAGAGACCCAGCAATCACTTTTCTAGCTTCCCACACAGTTCTCGGGTACACCTGATCAGGTCATGGGGAATTATCTGTGATCCTGCAAGCCTCAGGAGGAGGCTGCAATGAATCATCCACTCAGCACTCCTGGACGAAGCAAGGGATAAATGCTTCTGCCTAGACAAAGTCTTTTTCCTGGGGTGGAGGAATCCAGAACGAGACGGCATAGGTTTAGGGTGAGAGGGGAAAAATATAAAAGAGAACTGAGGGGAAACCTTTCGCTCAGAGGGTGGTGTGTGCATGGAATGAGCTGCCAGAGGAAGTGTGGAGGCTGGTACAATTATAACATTTAAAAGACACCTGGATGGGTAGATGAAAAGGAAGGTTTAGAGTGATAGGGGTCGGGTACTGGCAGGTGGGACTAGATTAGGTTGGGATATCCAGTCAGTACGGACGAGTTGGACCGAAGGTCTGTTTCCATGCTAAACATCTCTATGACTCTAAGTGATCATTACATAATCATGGTTAGTGTAATTATAGAAAATGTAATTAAAACTGCAACCAACCAAATTTCAGTAATTTGTACTTTAAACCCTAGATAAACACCAGGCGGTGGGGATCCCCAGTGGAGGGCCCTCTACGCAGGAGTCCTCCCCGTTTCTCTTGGGGATCTGGGGTGGAGGGTGCTGCAGGCGGCAGTCCCCTGCAACTGCAGATTGCGGTGGTTCACAGACTCCCAGCCCAATTGCCTGTTCTGTGGCACTGTGGAGTCCGTGGACCATGTGTATATTGGGTGTGGGCATTTGCACTCCCTTTTTGATTTTCTTAAAAACCTTCTCCTCTGCTTTTGGTTGCACTTCAGTCCCACGCTCCTGATCTTCGGGCACCCGGTGCGGAGGAGGGAGGGCAGGTCTGAAGACCTCCTCGTGGGCCTGCTCCTGGGCCTGGCTAAACTGGCCATAAACAGGTCCAGGCAGCGGGCCGTGGAGGGGGTTGTTAGGGCCGACTGCCTGCCCCTCTTCCGCGGTTTCGTTCGGGCCCGGGTGACCTTGGAGAAGGAGCACGCAGTGTCCACCAACACCCTGGAGTTGTTCAGGGAGAGGTGGGCGCCGCAGGGAGTGGAGTGCATCATTTCCCCCTCCAACTCTATTTTGATCTAGTCCCTGCCCTCCCCTTCACTGTTTGTTCACACAGCATTGCCCTTTGATGTGAAGGGCACTGCTTGTCACAGGCCACTCGGGTGTTTTCCTACTTTTCCTGGTGGTGGAAATTGAATAAAGATTTGTACACCTTGTCTCTCACTGTGTCTCACACCTGCGCACACACACACCATGAGTGCTGGGGTTAAAAATAATAAGCACTACCGCAGTTAGGCGGTAGTGTGGGGGTTAATAATAGAAACAAAAGAGGAAAAAACAAGATATAAACAGGAGAATTGCCCTTTGATGTGAAGGGCACTGCTTGTCACTGGCCACTCGGGTGTTTTCCCGGAAACAAAACCCTAGATAAACACCAGGCGGTGGGGATCCCCAGCGGAGGGCCCTCTACGCAGGAGTCCTCCCCGTTTCTCTTGGGGATCTGGGGTGGAGGGTGCTGCAGGCGGCAGTCCCCTGCAACTGCAGATTGCGGTGGTTCACAGACTCCCAGCCCAATTGCCTGTTCTGTGGCACTGTGGAGTCCGTGGACCATGTGCATATTGGGTGTGGGCATTTGCACTCCCTTTTTGATTTTCTCAAAAACCTCCTCCTCTGCTTTTGGTTGCAATTCAATCCCACGCTCCACCCGGTACGGTGGACGGAGGGCAGGTCTGAAGACCTCCTCGTGGGTCTGCTCCTGGGCCTGGTCAAACTGGCCATAAACAGGTCCAGGCAGCGGGCCGTAGAGGGGGTCGTTAGGGCCGACTACCTGCCCCTCTTCCGCAGTTAAGTTAGGGCCCGGGTGTCCTTGGAGAAGGAACAGGCGGTGTCCACCAACACCCTGGAGTTGTTCAGGGCGAGGTGGGCGCCGCAGGGAGTGGAGTGCACCATTTCCCCCTCCAACGCTATTTTGATTTAGTCCCTGCCCTCCCCTTCACTGTTTGATCACACAGCATTGCCCTCTTTGACGTGAAGGGCACTGCTTGTCAGTGGCCACCCGGGTGTTTTCCTATTTTCTCTCTCACCCAAAAAAAGGGCACTGCTTGTCACAGGCCACTCCGGTGTTTCAAGAAAAAAAAGAGGATAAAAAGAAAACCAAAAAAAGCAGCATTTTTTGTCACTGGCCACCCGGGTGTTTTCCTATTTTTCCTGGTGGTGGATATTGAATAAAGATTTGTACACTTTGTGTCTGTCACTGTGTCTCACACCTGCATACACACACTATGGGTGCTGGGGAAAAAATATAAGCAATACCGCAGTTAGGCGGTAGTGTGGGGGTTAATAAAAAATGAAAAAAAGAAGAATAAAAAAAAGAAAAGGAAAAAAAACCCTAGATAAACACCGGGCGGTGGGGATCCCCAGTGGAGGGCCCTCTACGCAGGAGTCCTCCCCGTTTCTCTTGGGGATCTAGGGTGGAGGGTGCTGCAGGCGGCAGTCCCCTGCAACTGCAGATTGCAGTGGTTCACGGACTCCCAGCCCAATTGCCTGTTCTGTGGCACTGTGGAGTCCGTGGACCATGTGTATATTGGGTGTGGGCATTTGCACTCCCTTTTTGATTTTCTCAAAAACCTCCTCCTCTGCTTTTGGTTGCAATTCAGTCCCATGCTCCTGATCTTCGGGCACTCGGTGCGGAGGACGGAGGGCAGGTCTGAAGACCTCCTCGTGGGTCTGCTCCTGGGCCTGGTCAAACTGGCCATAAACAGGTCCAGGCAGCGTGGAGGGGGTCGGTAGGGCCGACTGCCTGCCCCTCTTCCGCAGTTACGTTAGGGCCTGGGTGTCCTTGGAGAAGGAACAGGCGGTGTCCACCAACACCCTGGAGTTGTTCAGGGAGAGGTGGGCGCCACAGGGAGTCGAGTGCATCATTTCCCCTCCAACTCTATTTTGATTTAGCCCCTGCCCTCCCCTTCACTGTTTGATCACACAGCACTGCCCTTTGATGTGAAGGGCACTGCTTGTCACAGGTCACTCGAGTGTTTTCCTTTCTTCCTGGTGGTGGAAATTAAATAAAGATTTGTGCACACACACCATGGGTGCTGGGGAAAAATAAGCACTACCGCAGTTAGGTGGTAGTGTCGGGGTTTAAAAAAAATAAACAGGGGCTGTGGTTTCACTGTTTTGATCACACAGCATAAAAGAAAAAATAAACCCTAGATAAAATACTTTGTTTTTGTCCCATTTCTGCATTATGTTTGATTCTCATGATCTTTGTCGCCTCTTTCTTCAAAACACTTTTTCCTCTTCTCCGAAGCTCCTTTCTTGACCTATCCTCCTCCCTCAGTTCTAATTGGCCACACTCAGATGACGAGAGCACTTCCGCCTTGAACAACTCGTTGATACTTCAGTATTTTCCCAGATAATTAGTAATCTAAAGCCCTTCTTTTTGCACCATTTATCCAGTCCACAGTAAATATATTTTGTCTTTATATTTATGCTCATATTACAGTCTGATACTCAGAGTTTGGGAATCCTGATGCTTGGGTGCCCAAACGTTTTTAACTATTTTACATAAGGCAAACGCTTTGCTTGCTAGGGGATTCTTATTGTTCTTAACCATCACATTGCTGTATTCTTCTGGGCAATTGGTTATCCTTTGGGATAATGGGTGTACTCTGGACTAAGAACAGCTTCTTCCCCGCTGTAATCAAACTTTTGAACTGACTTCTCAAATATTAAAGTTGATCTCTCGCTGCACCTTTTCTGTAACCGAAACACTGTATTCTGCATTCTGTTCTATTATCCAATGTACTTTTGTATGGCTTGATCTGCCTGTACAGCACGCAAATCAATACTTTTCACTGTATCTCAGCACATGTGATAATAAATCAAATCAATTTGCTTTTTCGTCTTTACCGGTATTTAGTGCTTAAAAAAAGGCTTGTGATTTCCAGTCGACTGCCCCGTCCAATGATCTGCCACGCCTTCCTGTCTTGCCACATCGCCACGTACTCCTGTAGTGCTGAATTCCTAAGAGTTGTTGTAGAAGACATCAACCTCCCCGATGTAACTTTCCGTGTTAATCACGTAAATACTAGGACCCCTGACTGTGATTAACAATGAACGAAGCCTAGAGTATATTTTTGGGTAGGTTCAGAGTACCTTGCCTTGGTGTTCAACACCAACGTCAATTTCATACCATGTTAGAGACTTGTCCTGAATTACTAGGGCAGAGCATTTCTGCCCTTAGGAAATTTAAACTTCAGCTGGATATACTTCGTCTGTTCGCATGTCCGAATTTCCTTTACTTCCCGAACAACTGCGGCGAACATTATAATGATTTCTGGTTCTTGGACCTGGATTTCATGAAACCTTTTTTCAATTCGTCATATCAATTGCGCACAACCATGTCAGCGACCCCTGGTTTTTTTTGTTCTACCGTTCTCTCCCTACGACAGGTTGCAAAAAGAACCTGCCATATTTCAGTTCTGATGAAGGTCAATCAGCGTGAATGGTTTGCTCTGTTGAGCTTTTCCAGTATTTTCCGTTCTTACTTCAAAATCGCCACTTTTCCTTCCTGCAGCAGCCGATGATGCATCACTTGTGGACACCGTAGCACGTCATTTAGTGGTGGAGAACTTGCCTGGTCAAAGCTTGGACGATGCAGCAGCTCTGGTGATGTGCATGTATGTGTGTGAGGGGCCGAGGAGGGGGGAGCGCTCAGGATTTTATATTGGTGAAGTGTGCTTTGAAAGGGTGGTTTTGAGAGCGAAGGGAGGATTACAAGGCTGGTGTGTTCAATTGTGTGAGCAAAGAATGTGGCACTTGCCCGGTGTGTGTTTGTGTGTGTGTGTTTGTGTGTGTTTCAGTGGGAGCAGATGGGCGTAGCGGGGAGAAGGGAAGGGGAAGGGATTTGTTCATATGTGCGGGATATGTGCATGCTCGCGTTTGGCTATGTGTTGGAGACGCAGTCGTTCTGGTTGGCTTAGGGTGAGGTTGAGTGAAGTGAGTAGGTCTGTGATTAAATGTCCTAATGTCCACATATCCTGAGCATCTCACATTCGGACACTACCCATCTCCCTTCCCCTACCGTACCAACCAACCCTTCCACCCCGTGGCTCAACACTTTAACTCTCCCTCCCACTCCACCGAGGACATGCAGGTCCTTGGACTCATCCATCGGCAGAACATAACAACACGATGGTTGGAGTAAGAGCGCCTCATCTTTCGCCTGGGAACCCTCCAACCACAAGGAATGACCTCAGATTTCTCCAGTTTCCTCATTTCCCCTACCCCCACCTTGTCTCAGTCGGTTCCCTCAACTCAGCACCGCCCTCCTAACCTGCAATCTTCTTCCTGACCTCTCCGCCCCCACCCCACTCCAGCCTATCACCCTTACCTTGACCTCCTTCCACCTATCACATCTCCATCGCCCCTCCCCCAAGTCCCTCCTCCCTACCTTTTATCTTAGCCTGCCTGGCACACTCTCCTCATTCCTGATGAAGGGCTCTGGCCCGAAACATCGAATTTCCTGTTCCTTGGATGCTGCCTGACCTGCTGTGCTTTAACCAGCAACACATTTTCAGCTGCCTCGATCCTACAACAGGGCGACTGAAAGTAATACTCAGCACTTGCTGCCCGGTTAAGAAATGCTTGTGGAGTTCACAATAATGTTTAAGTAGTGGAAGAGTGATCGTTATATGGAAATGTTTTCACTTTATATCCAACAAAAAACGAACAGCAACATAGAATGGAGTGCAATCGTGTATTGTTGCTGGGAACAGAGGGTTTGAGATAAATAGAAAGGCTGGTTACGCCGGAGAACAGGAGGTTGAGATGTGACCTTATACGGGTTTATGAAAGAATGAGAGGTATAGGTAAAGTGAATGGCAGGTGCCTTTTACCTAAGGTAAGCGATTTCAAGCCTGGCGGTGGGTCTGGGCATATTTTAAGGCGAGAAGAAAAAGATTTTTTTTAAGAAACACAAGAGGCAACCTTTTTTACACAGGGACTGGTTCGTGTGTGGAATGAACTTCCAGAAGATTTGGTGTATGCAGATACAGTTATAATGTTTAAAAGACAATTCAGTGATTACAAAATATGTTTGGAGGGATATGGGCCAAACGGAGGCAGATGAGCTTAGTTTAGTTGTAATTATGGTCAGCATCGACTGGTTTGACTGAAGGGACAGTTCCCATGCTGTATGACACCACGACTCTAATTGCCCCAAATCATGATCATTTACTTCAATACCTTTCTTTATTCTCAAAGTACTCGCTGACCCGCAGAGTTTGCGGTCTTTTTTGCAATGCACAAGTTGCTGCTCAATGTACACCATCTCTCGGTCCCAGGTATGTAGAGACCGCGGTAATAGGAAATTCCAAGCTCTTCATAAGGTACACTGATTAATCTGCTGCATTGCAATCGATGTCATTTACTCTCCATGAAATTCGCTCTCCTTTTAAACATGAAATTAAATACCTCTTGGAAAATTTAGTTTTCGGATCGTAATCGTCAAGAATTGTGGTATTTCCCGGGTTTGATTTCTGAACAAAATCTTTTGGGGCCATTAGTAGTGCATTGTAAGGAAATCGAAATCACGAAGGCGTGGATCAAGAGATATCCAACAGGATACGGTCTGCTCGCCGCCAAAGATACACTGCAGCCTGAACTCGCTTCCGTTTGAACAGTGATTAATTCTATAAAGACTCATTAGGTCAAATTATAGAGGCTATTTTGCAAGAATTTCAATTGATTGTCAATGTAACAGTTTGTTTAATTGCGTAATACCTATGTTAACTGGAAGCTAATAGAAGGGGTTCATGAGGCGCAGCGGTCGATTAGCGGCCTATCCCTAGACTGGGAGCCCTGGGTTCAAGCGCGGCCTTCTCCAGAGGTGTGTAATAATATTCTGAACAAGCTGATTAGAACAATAGGTTAAAACGATAACGCAGGATTGTGCTTCTCCCCACCTTCTATCACTTTTAAAACTATGGTTTTTGCTTGTAAATATTCACTTGGCTCCACGAATGTTTGGCTGTGGTGGTGGTCAGTGAATTTTTTAAAAATGAAGCCGACCATGTTTGGAGTTACTGTGGCACAGCGATAGTGTCCCAATCTTGAATTAGGCGACCTGGGCTCGAGTCCTACCTGCTCCAGAGGTATGGAAAAGTATGTCTCAACAGCTGATTTGAATATATCTGTAGACCCAGCCCAGTCAATGTCTTCAAATAACGTGGAAACTAATACAAACTCTGTCAGCACTACTTCAGCAAGTCCTGAGTTAGTCCAACATTAAAAATACCCGAAATTCACTTTTGCAAACGTCTGTGGAGCCAATTCCAAGAATCGAGTTACCAGCCGCGAGGTAATACATATTTGCATAACTAGTAGGTGGGGCTTAACACCCTGCCATGTAGATGCTCTTAAAGTGAGGTTTGGGTGGTGCCGTATCATTAAGTTCGAGTGAGTGGGGAAAAGTTTCATTCTAACTTTGATTTTTAAAATGTACAAAAAGAGCGGGTGACTCCGTATTCTCGCTGCCCTGGTACTTGGTTTGCAATGTCAGTACGACACTATCAATCATTTACTTTTAATTCTTTGTATTACCGCTCTTTGCATGAGTCTGATGAGTTGCAATAATTGATATGGTTGAACCTGAATTACAGTCATTCCTTATGATTTAGAAGAAGGTCGTTTAACATTAACGTTTTATTTCGCCAGATACTGAGGCCTGGACCAGTGCTGGCTCAGTCAGGGTCCGTTTCAATCTCACTGGGGAAAATGATCACAACCATCTGTACCATGTCCGGAGGCAGCATGGGCGGCTATAGTGGGAGCTGGTAATAGCTGAAACCCGATAGTGCCCCGGTTTTTGTTTGGAACGACTATGATTCCAGCAGAGGACCGGGGATTCCTGGTCGATTCAACGCGTCCAGAGGCACGTCGAAGAACGTTACGCATCAATTTCCAATGTGCAGACCGAGGATGTCACTGATTATTATTGCGGTGTCTGGCATTCCACCTGTGGTGAATTCACTTTCGGGAAAGGAACTAAACTGAGTGTGGGCAGTAAGTACAATCTTCACTGTTTAAATCTGAGATTCTTGAATTTCGAGTTCAGAAGATTTGAGTGCATTCGTTTGCAAACAGAAAATTTGCTTTAGAATTTCCATTGATCATTCCTTCATTAGCTTTTGCTATTAAGGTGAAAATGCGTTTCTATTTTGTTAGCTAAATGTCCAGAAACTGTCCAACTAAAATAGTAATATTAGTGATATCAATGTAAATCCCTCTGAACAATTATTTTCGGTGGAGGCCGTGTGTAATTCACTTACTTCCTAGTTATTTACAGTTCGTTGCTGTTTAAAACTTATTTCTAATGCATGCCAATCTGCATGAGATCCTACTGAACATCATGTAGATATTTATGCTTGACATCTATGTACTGCTGCTGTAATTATTGTCGCCTGTAAGATATTATTTCACCAAAACTTTACGCTGACATGATAGCACTAATATTCCGAATCAGAAAGTTGGGCGGTGAGTACTCAAGGCAAATTGATTGATACTCAGACTCGGTGGATATGGATTGGTTAGTGCGCCATTGTCAATGTTGTGATTCACTTCAGACATAAATTCATAATTTCACCACAAACTTATGAACATCGATGATTAATGGTGATTCGCCTTAAACAGATATAAACTACATATATGAATTTAAAGTATTTTTTTATCAAAGATAAAATGAGTGACGTGGTTTGTTGTGGAAACAGAACATATGAGAGGCATTCGACCCCTCGAGCCTACTCTACTATTCATTATAATTACGTCTAATCATCAATACCCAAATCCTGCTCTCTCCCATGCCCTTTGATCCCCTTCGTCACAATAGCTGTATCTCGCTCTTCGAATTTCACAGGCTCGCCACTCTCTGCGTGAAGATATTTCTATTCATTTTAGTGCTAAAACGTTTAAATTATAAACCATAGTTATGGATTCCCCACCACTGGGAACATCCCTCCTACAACTAACCTGCCTAGTTCTCATAGAATGTTGGTAGGTTTCCATGTGAAATTACAACAATATGCAGCCAATTTGTTAGTTCGATTCCATAGGGCATGACTCTGCAGTCGACTCGCCTTCTCTGTATTATGCAGTGTAATAAAATCATTCTCCCACTGTCTCAGTTGATGCTCTCGTTTTCTTGCTTTAATTATCTTAGCATTTATGACTGTTTTAAATGTCAAAATTGCTAAGTTCCATGTTAATCATCTTTTGCAAATTTACGTAAAGCTTTGGATGAAAATGATTTTGCTTGAGAGATCATTTGGCAAAATTAATTTGGCTAAATTTCCCTTATATGTTGATTGAATTACAATCAAGTGTAAGGTGTATACGTATTAACTGCAGGACACAGATCAATTGGCACGAACACATTTCATTTTGAGTGCATGCTTCGAGAATTACTGCTACAAAGGGAATATCTAGGGATGATGTTTAGAACACAATCTAATTGAAAAAATCACACACACACACACACACACACACACACACACACACACACACACACACACCTAACTTACCAGATCTTGAGACCATCTACCAACATGTGCAAAATCTGGCACTCAAAACTCTTAACGTCCGGCATTGGAATTCACATACCATTCAATTGTGTGATTCGTAGAAAACCTTTTTTGGCAGTATGATACCAGGTAGCTCTTTAAAATTCTGTAAATCCACTAGCAGGATAGGTGTACCATTGTGAGTCTCCTTTCTTAAGCCAATATCTCCAATACTGAGTCAGCTGCAGTGGGCAGGCTGCTTTGTCTTCATCTAGGGCATAAGACTCTCTAAACAGATGCACTACCCGAGCGCCATAATAAGAAGCAATTACTAGAAGAGCACGGATGTGCTACAAAGAAAGCCTCCCTAAACAAATGTAACATCCCCACTGACACATGAGAATTGCTTGCCCGAGAACACTCAACTGGAGAAGAAGCATTTGCTCAGGTGTCAACTACTTTGAGTGTCACCGAGCATGTGCAGATCAAACATAATTAGCAGCAAGAGCGCGCAGAATCCAAAATGTCCTATCCACCAGCCTCAAACAACACCTGCCTTAAACATTACTTGCCCCACCCATGCCAGAGCCTGTGGCTCCAGAATTGTACTGTTCAGCCATTGTGGAACCCACTACCCCCTACCTCCACCCAACTCCGCAAATGCAAGCAGGACATCTTCGAAATTGAGGGATTTACAAAGATGAAGATATAGGATATAGAATATAATCCCTACAGTGTGGAAACAGACCCTTTGTCCCAACAAGTCCACACAGACCTTCCAAAAAGTAACCCTCCCAGACCCATTCCCCTACTCTATTACCCTATATTTACCCCTGACTAAACACTTAACCTACATATCCCTGACCACTATGGGAAACTTAGCATTGCCAATTCACCTAACATGCACATCTTTGGGTTGTGGGAGGAAACTCATGTAGACACGGGAGACTCTAGATTACTAGTTCTAGTGACGTTGCCAGACCTTTTGTTAAAACGAAAAGGATGAATGTGTGTACATTGTCTTGTAGTCTGCGAAGGTAAAGGTTCTGCATATTATTAGACTAGCTTTCAGTACGCTATTTTTCCAATGATAATCAAATTCAGGACCACCAAATGCCTATCTGTATCCATTTTCTTTTATTCATTCAAGGGACATTTGCTGGGCCCAAATATTTTGTCCATCCTTATTTGCTGAGGAGAGGGTAGTGAACAGCTGGCATTTTGATCATCACAGTCCATGTGTTGGAGGGAGACCCACAATGCTGTTAGAGATGCAGTTCCAGGATTTTAATCTAGCAACACTGCAGGGACATAGAATCAAGCAATCATAAAGTAGAGGAGAGGCCCTTCAGCCAACTGAGTCTGTACCATCAAAAGTGTGGTACTCAGTCCACTTTCGCGCAATAGACTCACAGTCTCACAATAACAGTGATATATTTCCAAAACAGGATGATGAATGACTTGCAGAGGTATTTATGGATGGTAGTGTTCCCTTATCCTGTTCCCCTTTTGTTTTTAGATGTTAGTTGTCATGGGCTTTAGAAGGTTCTGTCTGTAGAGCCTTGGTGATTTTCTACAGTACATTTTGTTGGTAATGCACATTGCTGCTACTGAGCATTACTGGGGGCGGGTTTTGAATCTGTGGATGTTATACACATTAAGCAGGCTCCTTTAGGGAGTCAGGTGGTAAGTTGCACCTGCAGGATTCCTAACTCTGACTTTGTCTTGTGATGTCATGTCACACTGGAGTAGTTCATTGGAAATCAAATCCCATTCTTCCTGGAGTCATCATAAATGTGAAAAGTCTGCACCACTAAATTGCTCAGTTCCAACTAACAGCCTAGCTCAAGTCAAAAGAATGTGGATACTAATTTTTCCATTAACAAGCAAGTCACTGTTAATTGCAAATAAATTGTTTCCAAGCAATGACAAAAAGAAACATGATTTGCTAGCATATAATATGTTAACTTAAACTCTAACCTTTTCAAACTTTCCCATATACATACAAATAGACATGCAAGGGACAAGACAAATTTGAGAGAGAAAGAAAAAAGTCACAGAAGCACAGTTCTGGCACTAGCACAGACTGCAGGTGTTGACGAGTTGTTTTCTTTTGGATCCTATTGAACAGGCTGGTTGAGGAAGCGGTGGGGGTGGGGAGTGCTGCAGAAGATGTTGAACTGGCTAGAACAGTGAGGCAAAGAAGTAGCAGATGGTGCAATATGGGAAATCATGAAGTTATACACTTTGTGGGAGGAATACAGACAGAGAAGAAATCTAAAGCGCAAAAGGAACTTAGGAATCCTAGTTCAGGATTTCTTTAAGGTTAACATGCAGGCTCTGTTGCCAATTAGGAAGGCAAATGTAATGTTCACAACCATTTCAAGAGAGCTAGAATGCCAGAGCAAAAGAGGTACTGCTGTGATCATATAAAGCTCTGGTCAAACCACATTGGGAGCTGTTTTGGGCTGGTATCTAAGGAAGGATGTGTTAGCATTACAGACAGTCCAGAGGAAGTTTGCAAGAATGATCCTAGGGATGAAGGGTGTGCCAATAGAAGAAGGGGTGAGTACAGACCCCAAAATGTGCTTGGTAAAGTTTTGAAGGATGGGGTGGGGGGGAGGGGTCGTGGGAACATCTCATTGAAGCATACAGAATACTGAAAGGCCTGGATAGAGTGGACATAGAGATGTTTCTACTAGTTTCTAACACCCTCAGTGAAGGGCTGACACCTTACAACTGGGATGGTGGTAAATCTATGGAATTCATTGCCACAGAGGGCTTAGGAGGTTAACTCATTGAGTGTATTTAAAATAGAGACAGATAAGTTATTTTTCAGTAAGGAAATCAAAGATTATGATAACAATGCAGAAAATAGTATTGAGAAACATATCAGCCTTGATTGAATGTAGAGCAGACTTGATGATGGCAGAGTAGCAACTCAGCACAAGGGCTCCTGCTCAGAACTCATCTGCTCCAATTGCTTTTACCTTTTTTTCTTAACTTTTTTTTACATTAACCTATTTATCTTCTGTGTAGAGCAAGTTTGTGCAGTGTGGAGGAGATCAGCATGCGGGAAATCAAACATCACAGGGAAGTGAGCACATAGATACAACTAGACCTGCTGTGTCTGTCCGTTACTTGCAGGTTTTAGTTCAGATTTTCACATTTTTTTATTCCATTTGCTTTATTTGCAGATTCCTTGCTATGTTTGGTGAGAAAACCAAAGTTTTCTACATCAGAACTAAATAGGGCTGGAAAATAAGAGGATTGAGTGGAACAGTTGGTGCGGGTGCCCAGAGTAAAAACTAACAAGAATGCAAATGGTAATAAAGGAGTGATCTACATGCAGAATAGGTGTTACTGAAAAGCTTTGGACAGTTCAATGTATGTTGGCTTTGCTGAAAGCACACAACAAGATACTGGGGATGGCGGTATATTTAAAATGGAGGATAGTAATCATATTGTAAACTTGTTGCATTCAATATTGGGTGGTAAGCCGTGTAGGCAGGAAGTGAGGTGCTGCTCTTTTGGCTTGTGCTGACCTTCCCCGGAGCACTGCGACAAGCCTAGGCTGGAAATATTATTATGACAGCAAGAGATTATGTCAAAGTGTTTTGTTGTTTATGTTGCTTGACATTTCAATGCATTCTCTTGCTGCCATGTCATAACTCACATTCTTCTTGACTCTAATGAATAATGGTTTCACCTGTTTGACTGTTTTCGATTGTCAACTACTTCATCCCATGAATCAGACTAGTAAATCTCTTTTGAATTCTGTCTGACAGCAATATACCTTTTATTAAATACTGGTGACCAAAACTATACACAGTGCTCTGGTTTCTACCTCACAAACACTCTGTACAATGGTTTGATTCTTGCTTATTTCACCATGTCTGCTATGGATTTATTCATTATTTTGTGTTGGCTTCCTACCTTTCATTAACTGGATATTGTTATCATTGTTACCACTATTGATAATCTGTGTCTCACTCTCCTTTTTTGCTAACATTCAGATCATTTTTAGTTTTACATTTGTATCAGCAGTCCCTTTCCAGCTTCAATATTTGTTTAAATTATTGTCTACTGCCCTGTAGTGTGATCAGTTGTTATCAGTGTTCCCTAAATTAAATTTTTTAAAAGCCAAATTCTTAAGACGTTGATAATACTTCTTGATGTTGCTGTGATTTCTTGACCCTTTAACTTAAATGCATTCCAAATGGGCAGGTTCATCAACCCAGTGTGTTTCAGGAGCAACCTTCTGTTCATGTACAGCAGTGACTTTATTACAATTTGCACTTATTCACTGTAATTCATGTAGCCACTATATTTTTTATTCTTCCATCGCCTATGAGTTTCACCGTAAGCGTCAACATGTCTGTCATCCTCCACTAATAAGCTATTATCAAGCGATAATGTTTGATCATCTTGAACTGTTGTGGTTTACAGTGGAATTAAAGAGGGGTTTCCTGGGTTTTCATCTAATGACATTGAATTAACAGCAATATGCATGCCTTGGAAAGGAATTTGAAGATCACATTGCTCTTAAATGTCTGCTGTCCTTGTCTTTCCAGGAGATCTAGCTTATGGGCTCAGAAAGGGATGTCAGAGGAGCCTTAATGAGTTGCTGCATTGCATTTTGTGGACGGTAAACACAAATATCACTGTACGTGGATGATGGAGATTAGGGGCTGCAGGAATCAATCTTAAAGGTGGCAAATAGGTTGTTGGTGTCCAGCTTCCTGAGTGTTGCTGGATTTGCACTCATCTTCCACGAAAGTGCCAAATACAACTCTAACAGCACTCCAACAGTGTATTACTTCTGACATGTATTTGTGAATGTTTAGCAGGCTTTTGGGCAGTCAAAAGGTTGGATATTGACCCCAGAACTCTCAACATTTGTCCTGTACTTGTAGCCACAGTATTTATATGGCTGGCAAAAATAGAAATTGCTGGAAAAGCTCAGCAGATCTGGCAGCATCTGTGGACACAAATCAGAGTTAACTTTTTGGGTTGAGTGACACTTAATCAGAACCGTTCCTCACTTGACCCAAAACATTAACTCTGATTTCTCTCCACAAATGCTGCCAGACCTGCTGAGCTTTTCCAGCAAATTCTATTTTTATCTCTGATTTACAGCATCTGCAGTTCTTTTGATTTTTATTTATATGGGTGGCCCAGTTAAGTTTCTGATCAATTGTAACCTTGAGTTTGTTACATTTAGTATTAGTGACAATATCGAACGTTATTTGTTGGAAACAGTCTTTCCTTAATAAATCTCTGATCACAGCTATATCTCCAAACAACCAAATCTAATAGAACAATATACTGAAGATTTATGTCATACAATTAATGAAGACCCAAGCAGAGAATCATGGCAGAGATTGTAAATACAATATATTTATCGCTTCCTGCAGAAATTAACTCAGAACAAAACAACAAAGATTAACAGAATTGATTAAAATTAAATGGTAATGCGTGATAAAATATGTACTATATTTTTTAACATGTGGAATTTGGATTTTAAAAATAGAGATAAATGGAGTTTGGTCAGTTCTTTGAAGGTAATCATTATTTTAAAAGGTCAGAAAGTTATACTGGAGCAGTGAGCTACAGAAATCGCTTCCAATACGCCATGTGACTTCAACCAAGTGCCAGCTAGGACATTTGTAGTGTTATTAAATGGAATGCTTATTTACTGCTGAGTTTTACAACAGACCCCAGCCTGCTAGTTTAGTTGTCTCCTAGCAGTTCAGGAGGAAAAAATATTTTAACATTGGAGTCTGTTCTTTTTTCATTCATGAAATCAATCAGACTAACTGAAGTGTTGCGAGTTCATTGAGTTTCCAAGCTGGGAGAGTTGTATCAATGTTTTCAAGTTGTTAGAACTGAGGAAGTTTAGGCTATTAGAACTGTGAAATTTTCTGGTGAGAAGATTCTGAAAGCAATTGTAAAGTTGCATCTATAATCTAAGGAAAAGCTCATGGAAGCAGTCAGTCGAGTAAAGCTAATAAATTGAGAAAGGGGTGATATTTATCTGTATTTGAGCATCGGTAAAAAGTGGTGTTGGGAAACAACTTGAAATTCAGTTTTGCTGTTTATGTTAAGATCTTTTGGCTACATACATATATGTGTGTAATATGGATTTGTTCCATTTTCCTTTCGTGTAATAACTGATATTCTGCTGTTGAACAACGTCTACAGTCTAGTGTATATATGCTTCAGCGGCCAACCACCACAGTAACCAATTGCAAAGCTTAAGCATCTGATTGAGCAGGTCACTTGTCTCTTAGCAGTCCTGAAGAAATGGTTGTCCTCAAAATGTTAATTATTTTTCTCTTCACAGATGCTGCCAGAACTGATGGGCTTTACCCCAACTTGCAGTTCTTATTTTGTGTCAGATTTTCTAGCTTCTGTAGTATTTTGCTTTGTCTGTCAAGCCAGGATGTGCCATGTCCACTGTTAAAACCAGTTGGATCATACTATTTGTAAAAGTATTGCAGAATTTTGGCAGTTAGTGTTGATTCTAATTTATCTTAAATTCCGATATGTTTTGATCTAAAGTTTATTGTTGAATATTTACTTTCTGCTGTACTACCAGTAGTAGACTGAGCTACACCAGTAATAGATATACCAGGAAGGATATACCTGTCATAGAGGGAGCACGTGTCTGGTTGACTCAGGTGATTCTAGAATAGTGGACTGGGGAGAGACTGAGTCTGTATGTTCTGGAATTCAGAACAATGAGAGGTATTCTTATATACCGATGAAAAACTCTTAAAGAAGTAGGCTGAGATGATTCAGAAAGGATGCTGTCCCTGACATAGTGTATCGAATCAGGGGAAACAATCTCAGAATGAAAGGGGAACTATTTAGGACTGAGACAATGAGGGTAGTGGATCTTGGGAATTCTCTGCCCCAGAGTACTGTGGAAATCCAGTCTTAGTTTACATATTTCTGAAAAAGTGTGCGTTTGTACAATTGGCACTAATGAGGTTCCGTTGTGAAATATTTCTTAAACGCTAGTATCCATCGATAACTACCAGGATAACCGTATTGGTGCAGTAAATAATCTTTATTCAGCGCAAGAAAGACTTGATACATTACGGTATCTCGAACGATAGAAGCGGTAGTAGTTACACTGCCCTCGCACACCCAAAATAAATGGGCATCTACTCTCTATTGGGACGGCAAAATTCAGGCCAGTGTCTGGTGAATGGTAGGGATAGTTCGACTGCCAAATGGTGCGTTTAATATTCATGTTCTTGCGTTATTGGCAGTAATTTAAAATCTTAACAAAGCCAAGGGCTTCATTGACAAGTTTATATGCTGCAGACTATCTGCATGAACTGCGAAACTGTTTGACAACATTGTTTTGAACGCCAACATTTACATTGATCAACTTCAAATGTACCGTCACCACGGTAATTCCAGTAGGCCGTTGTGTTAATTCTGCCTCATAACATCTGCATTCGATTTTATTTCGTTTAGCTGCATTTCTTACTGTTTTGAATCGAAGTCTTTGTCGCTGTGGAGCTGATTGAATTGAATAATCGCGGGCAAACAACCTAATCGAATAGAAAGTGAAGAGAGTTCACGTCGGCATTGCCTGACGGGTCTCGGCCTATTACTGGTTCCCTGGCCTCATGGGTGTTTTTCATGGTGGTGCAGCATTGGTAAAGTTATTTACACATCTGGCGTTTTCACTGTGTCTCACGCCCACACGCCAAAACAAAAAACTCATATAACTAGAAAATTACAATCTTCTCAGCTGAGAAAAAAAGAGAGAGACAATAACGTGAAGAGAAGGAATAAAACAGTGAGAGTGCTGTCTTCACTCTGTGCTGCCCTGAGCAATTGACAGTGGGGTGATACTTTGATTGGAAAAGCATGCAAGACAGGTGCTGTAACGCCACTGCGACTAGTAATCCAGAATGCCAGATTAATGTTTTTGCTGACGTGGGGTCGAATCTCATTCTGGCAGACAGTGAAATTTGAATTCAACACAAAAGCGAGCCCAATAGCGACCATTCTCAAGAAGGGTCACTGGACCTGAAACTTTCATTCTGCTTTCGCTCCACAAATGCTGCTATACCCGCTGAGGTTTTCTAGCAATTTCTATTTTTGTGATTTTAATCCATTGTCCTAAGACCCATATGGTTCACTAATGTCCTTATCTGGCCTCTGGACGATTAGAGATGGACAATAAGTATTGCCCTAACCAATGAAGTCCAAATCCCACGAACGCATTTTTAAAAATGCACAATACAGGTAGCTACTGTCTATAATTTCTCACGGTATAATATTTGCTATCATAAATTTTCATTCTATCAATGATATAGCTGCTACAAAATGACCGATATTTAGCATTTTTCAGCAGACCTTATGTTAGAAAAAGCACAATCGATTGATTACAATAGTAAAGCTTTTGCCGAGTTAAATTTATAGCAATGACAAAAAAAAATCCAAGCTTACAATATATATTTCAGAATGCTAACTGTTCTATCCCTGTGCAAATCCTTTCAATGCATTCCGGAATATCAATAGAACCCCCCACCGTCGTTAGAAATAAAATTCCTTTTTTTTTTGGAAAAAAGTTCTTCAACTGCTGCAGTGCTGTGAGATTCTTAGTTCTCTTTTTGGTGTATCACCCGCTCACTTGCCAGTATCTGGATGGATTGAGACTAAACGTTGGCGCGGCTTGTATTTAACTTCCCAAGCCGTCGTGAAAAATAGCTTTATTTTCATTAACAGCTAAATCTTAAATTCTCATAGCGTCGCCATTAATCAATCTCAAACGAGGCGTAACGTGTAAGACTCGCTAGTTAATCCAGGACTCTTTATATTTGCATAGATTTTAAGCAAAGTAAGCTTGACATGTCTCCTCTATTAAATTGGCTGAGAAATTACAGTAACAGGCCTAAAATGGTGAAAACTGAAATAATTGTCACACGGGAACAATGTCAAGTGGGGTACAGGAAGCGCAATAAATAAACCTGTTCCCCGGACTCTGAAAATGTTGGGCCCAGTAAACATTTATTTTACATCGCATTCCGAAAATGATCGTCTTTTCGTGCCCGGGTCGCCTCCTTGGCAAAACTTTCAAATCTCCTGAGGAAGACGATGACACCAATCAGCAGAATGGCCTGAATGATGATTAAGGCGAAGAGCAAGATCTGGCAGATCAGAACCATGTTGCAGTACCACTCCTGGCAGCTCGATATTATTTCATCCTCCGTTAGATACAAGATGAGCCTTCCCTGGAGCTCCGCCGGGGAGGAGCACTTTAATTCCTTGTACATAGTTCGGTTTTCCTGCTTGAGGAGCCAGGATCGCAGATATAAAATGTCGCAATCACATCTCCATGGGTTCCGGTCCAATGAGACTGACCTCAGCTGCCTCAGAGTGTCGAAAACGCCGCTGGGGATGGAAGTTAGTTTGTTGTCATTCAGTTTGATCTCGGTGACGTCAGCGTCAAAGCGTTTGGGAATGGTGTCTACATTCACATTCAGACTGCTGCAATCCGTAGAGGTTCCGGTACAGCGGCACATCGGCGGACATTGGAAAACCAGTGGAACCAAGGAGAGAAACACAAGGAAAACCTCTTGTGGTCTCCCCATTGACATCCCTGCAGACAACATTCACGGGTTAGCCTGGAAAAAAAAGGTGAAATGTGACAGATTGAGAAAAGAAATGCACACACAAAGCAAATGCAATGCTTTAACATAGCCCAATACACTTGTTAAAGAAAACCCTTCTATCTAAATTACAAATTCAGACGTCTTAGGTCTAATTATTAGACACAACTTGAAAATTGGAATCAGAAAGGATAATGGAATGCTGACCCTTATTTCGAGGGAGTTGCAACACATTAGTAGTGAATTCTTATAGCACAGTACAAGTTTCACGACACGTCGGGGAACTCCTCTGTTACTTAAACTAAATACCCAGAAAAGTTCACTTCGCCCCGTAATCTGTTAAAATATGAGTGACAGAGAACTCCCAAATTCCATTGTTTAATGAAAATTTATTCTTTAACCCTAAAAGTGAAATTTAAAGAACAACTATTCACAATTCTAAGCCACCCCCCCCCTCTCTTAACTGCTTATTACCTGTCTCCAACTTTATAACAACATACTGTTACAACAGAACACATTAAGTTTACATCAATTTAATTTCAAACCACGCAGCGGCTGTTGTCTTCCGTGTCTGTCTTCTTTCGGCTGAAAATCCCTTGAGGTTGTGTTCTTTCTTTTTACTGTGAAGATATTTCATATGAAAAAGGTACCTTTGATCGAGAGTGTTTCAATCTTTTGGGTCTCTCTCTTGATAGCAGTTACTCTCTCTGATTTTCAAAATGCCACCTTTTTAATATCCCCAACATTGGGTTTTCTCATTGATTTTATGTTGGCAAAACAATAAATTCAAACTGGGTTTTAGTATCATAGAATATAATTTAAACTGATTGGTTAGATCCAAATTGCTGTCAAAACAGCAACCAACTCAGGTATCCAATATACAGTCAAATGTTACATATTTTCCATTTTCCAGCACACTCTGAGACTGTTATCTAGTCATATGACATAGATGCTTCTAGGTTCTCAGTGCAGAACAGCATTCACTCTCTCTTAAAGTTACAGTACACACCATCAATTTCATAACAACAAGATGCTGGTGAGACCACTTCTGGAGTATCATGGGCTGTTTTGGTCTGCTAATGTAAGAGAAGATAACGTTTAATTGGAGGCAATTCAGAGAATATTCACTGTAATGATCCCTGGTATGAAGGGATTGTCTTATGAGCAAAGGTTAAACAGATTGGGACTCTACCCACTGGAGTTTGGAGGAATGAGAGATTATCTCATTGAAACATATAGGATTTTAAGGGACTTGACAGGTTAAATGCTGAGAGGATGCCTCCCTGAACTCCATCTCCACATATCCACCCACTCCTTTCCCCATCCCACCCCTGCATTCATCTTAAATACCACCTTTTTCCCAGCAACTGTAAGTTCTAAAGAAAGACCATTGGCCTCGAATCATTAACTCTGCTCTTTGTCCACAGATGATGCCAGACCTGTCGAGTTTCTCCAGCAATTTTGGAATTTACATCAAAGTGGCTTTAAGAAAAGAAACTAACTACAAGGAATAAGATTTGACCAACAGTCTTAAACAATGCCACAAATCCACAAATCAACATGACTTCATGTTGTAGTCCATTCTAGATTTGCTAGAGTCACACATGGGGCTGGGAAACAAGATAAATGAAACATATGGTACGATAGTTAAACCCTACTTGGGCGATGATTGTATGTGAGTTTCATTGTGGAAACATGGATTTATATTGAGCCACACGGAGCCAAATGTCCTTGGATTCCCATTTTCATCTAAACCAGTGTCTGAAACCAGTGAAGGAGTATGAAGGAGCCAGTGGATTGTCTGACGCAAATGCATTTGCTGAGTAACTAAATGGGCAAATGTGTCTGAGTTGCACTTTCTTCAGAAACCATGATGTGGAGGTGCCGGTATCAGATTGGAGTGATCAAAGTCAAAAATCACACAACACTGGGTTATAATCCAACAAGTTTATTTGAAACCACAATCTTTTGGAGCCTTGCTCCTTCTTCATGTAGCTAGTGAGAAAGTATACACAGACACAGAATTTATAAGTAAAATATCAAAGAGTCATACAACTGATGCAAAACCTAGATGGCTGTTAAGTCTTCAATCAGTTAGAATGGAGTTGCAGGTTTTGATTGATTAATATGTAAATCCCAGAATTTCTTTCAAGTCACTGCCCCAATATAACTTAAGGCTTTATCAGTATAAAAGAGGTGATATCACAGGTCAGATAATGCATTTCAGGTGTGACACCTTGTTTAAAGTCTCTCTGTGACATTACCTGGAGTCAGACTGTTTTTATTTCCAAAGTAGGAATTTATGAAATGCCACAATGACTGACTCTACAGTTTGTGTTTTTTGAACATATTAAACAATTAAGACCTTCATTTCATTCTAGCTGATTAAATACTTAACAACCATCTAGACTTATTCAACACATTTGCAATTGTTGTATGACCCGTTGATTTTTACTTATAAATTCTGTGTCCAGTGCATCCTTTCTCACTAGCTACCTGAAGAAGGGGCGAGGTCTGAAAGCTTGTGATTTCAAATAAACCTGTTGGACTAGAATCCAGTGTCATGTGACTTTTGACAGTCATCATAAACTCAAATAATGTGTCCAATTAAGAAGTGTTAAATACATACATGAGAAATAATCGCGTATACATTATGCCTAATTTGTTTTGAAAACACAAGTATAATGAACCTATTTCAACCATCATGCCGATAACAGACTTGCTCAATTTGTTCCACTCTTTAGCTCTTTTCCCATAAACCTCCCATTCATTTCCTTTTCCAGCATCTATCCTTTTTTTTAATGAATGCTACTATTCGCCTACTCTCATGTTATTATCTATTGCCTCGAGGAGAGGGGTATGGTACATGAGTATCGATAGATTGAAGTTATTACTGGGATTTTTTTTATGCTTTTCAACCACGTGCTCTTTGATGATCTATGAAAAAAGAGAGCAATGAAAATGTTACAATGGGAGTAAAATTGAATCAGCCAATTACATTTTCCTTTTTGCATAAAGAAGATTTGCTTTAGGAAGCAGGATTTTATGTTTGTAGCTATTTCAATCAGGACTAGTTCTATGATGTACACATATTCGTCAATGAATAAGGGGGCAGCTCATAGAAACCCATAACATATTATCAGAACGTGACAGGGTAGAGGAAGGAAGGATGTTCATGATGATGGGGGGGTCCTGAACCGGGGACACAATCTAAAGAACCTGAGTAGGCCACTTTGGACTGAGACAAGCAGAAATGCCTTTACCCAGAGTGATGATCTCATGGAATTCTCTGCCACAGAAAGCTGTTGAGGCCAAAACATTGGAAGTTTTCAAGAAGGGGTTTTATATGTAGTTCTTAGGACTAGAGGGTTCAAATGATATGGGGAGGAATTGGAAACAGAGGACTGAGTTAGATGAAGGGTGATGATCATATTGCCTGGCGGAGTAGGTTTGGAGGACTAAAAAGCCTACAACTGATCCTGTTTCCCATCTTGCCTTGCTCCCTAGCAATTCTTTCTCGTTTGATTTATCATATGCCATCGCTAAGCACATGTACCTTGTATTTGTCTAGTCTTCTCAATGTCTCCTTAAAATCGTAAAAGTAAAATTACTTTGGGGGCATTTTTCTTGCATTAAATGTGCTGGAATCAACTGACAGAAATCCTACATGCCGCCTTCTTAAGATAGACGTTTCTTAAGATAAAATGGGTCCATGTTGGGTCTGTGGGTGGCAATCCCACTGGGCCCCTGTGTAAGAGATAACAAGAAATCTCAGGTACTCGCATCAGTCAATTATTGATGAGCCCCTTCCAATATACTCATCATTTTACTCACATGTAATTTCACACGAAACACCATAAACAGAATAAATCAGGAATAAACCTGCACATCGAACAATTTATTCGATATGGATGTGTACTTCCCAATCATTCTGACCTACTGGCTGAGAAAAATTTTGGTTTTTTTTGCAATCCTGCCCTAAAACATTAGATCGACTCCACACGCGATTGTGTTTTGGCATCGGTAGTTATTCATGTGTGTCAAATTCCTATCTACGTTTACCAAACGAGATACATATTGCTTCCCACAAAAATTCTTTCTTTCTTCTAAATTAAAGAGAAATCAATTTTACATTCCATTATTTGGATGCATTGTTTTCAACCCCATCTATTCACACTAAACGTCTTCATTTTTTAAAAACTTCGATAACACCATTCCTGCCGAAGAGAGTGATCTCTGCTCCAGCTGATAAAGGGGCTAAGTCACAACAAACACGTTCGATGAAATCCACAGTCCCACCCCGCTATCTCGTTCAGACCTGCACAGAGTGCACGTGATATTAGACCAACAAGTCATAACATGAACTCATTGCCTTCAAAAAGTCGTTGAACTCTGTAGTTATTAGTATTTCTATTTCTACTGTTTGGTTGTTTAAAATTCGTTGATTTATTTGACCGATAATATTTCAGAGTAACTCGAGGCAGGTGTAAAGGGTTTAGAGTATGATGGACAATTATAAATTAAGTGACGGGTGGGTGAGAGGAGACGCTATGGACAAAACTAAAGGATGTGGTAGCATTGACAACGATATTCAGACAGGGACAGGAAGGGACAGAGAATATAAACAGAAAAACAGCAAATAATAAGGTTGAACGTGGAAAAACGTGGTAAAAAATCAAAAATTATGGCTTTTTGCTTCAGTATGCATAATATTCAGAATATAACAGATGATTTAACAGTACAAACACAAGTTAACTGGTCTGATCTTATAGCTGTTGCAGAGACATAGTGAGAAGCAGATAGGAACTAAATAATGTGAGCTTCTGAAAGGACAAGCAGGAAGGAAAGAATAGCGAGGTAGCAGTATTGGTAAGGAATGTAATAAATACAATAGCAACAAATGATCTTGACTTGGAAGATGCAGAATCCATAATAATGGAGGAAAGAATAAAAAGGGAAAGAAGACTGTGGAAGGAGTAATCTATAAGCCTCCTAAGAGATGGTGAGATATTGAATACATTAGGAGTAATGAGGACATGTAGCAAAGGCAGTATATTATTCATGAATAACTTTATAAGTAGATTGGGATAATCAGATTGGTAGACGAATCCATGAGGAAGAGTTAATAGAGTGCAATTAGGATGGTTTCTGAGAAGAATGTGTTGTAGCTCTAGCCAGGGGTTTGGCTATTTTGGATCTGATGATATGTAACAAAGCAGGTTTTATAAATAAAGACAGAGTGAAAGATCCCCTCAGGAAAAAAAAGTCCCTATAACATGGTAGAATTGAGCATTCAGTTTATTACTGAGGAACTTGAATTAGAAGTTGTTGTATTAAACTAAAATAAGGGTAATCACAAAGGAATGGGAGCAGAACTGGCTGGAGAGGGTAGGAAAGGAGTTCAGCAACAAAGATGGATGAGGAACAACAGCAGATGTTTTAGAAAATAGTTCATGACTCACAGCAAAGCTGTATCCTCGACAGGAAGAAGGATTCTAGAATGGGACTGGTTAAAAAAAACATACAACGTAGCAAAGAGTAATGGTATGTAAGATGATTGGGAAAGATTTACAAACTGACAAAAATGACCAAAACAAACTAAAGAAAATAATCGTTGAGGGTAAATGTTCTAGGAATGTCTAGATGGGCCACAAGAACATCTTTAAATATATAAAAAGAGAAAGATGAAAATGAACATAAGCCCCTTAGAGAATGAGGGTGGGGAAATAATAATGGGGAATCAAAAAATGGCAGAGGAGTTGAATGAATCCGTTGAACCACTCTTTAAAGTTGAAATCATTAATAGCATTTTCAAAATTACTAACTGTTCAAGCAGCAGAAGAGGAGAGCAATTACCACTAGAGAAAAAGTGATAGAGAAACAATTTTGGCTGAAGATGAATACAATACATCCCTGGACCTGATGTGATACAGCCTAGAATATTACAGGAAGTAACAACAGAGATAGTGGATACTCTACTGGTAATCTTCCAGGAATTGTTAGATTCTGGGAAACAACTAGAGGACTGGAAAACCGCCAATGTAACATAAACAAACAGTTATCAAGATATATACAGCAAACCCTTTGGTCCAATTTGTCCATGCTGAGATATCCTAAATAAATCTAGTCACATTTGGCCCAAATCTGTCTAAACACTTCTTATTCACATACCCATCCAGATGCCTTTTAAACGTTACAATTGTACCAACTTCCACCACTTCCTCTGGCAGCTCAATCCATACCTGCACAATCCTCTTTATGAAAAAGTTGCCCTTAGATCCCTTTTAAAACTTTCCCCTCTCACCTGAAACCCTTTAGGTTTGGACTCCTCCACCCTGGGGAAAAGACCTTGGCTATCCAGTCTATCTATGTCCTTCATGTTTGTATAGACCTCTATAAGGTCACCCCTCAGCCTCTGATGCTCCAGTGAAAATAGCCCCGGTCTATTCTGTCCCTCCCTATAATTCAAATCCTCCTATCCTGGCAATATCCTTGTAAATTTTTTCTAACCCTTTTCAAGTTTCACAACATCCTTCCTATACCAGGGAGGCCAGAATTGCATGAAGTATTCCAAAAGTGGCCTAACCAATGCCCTGTACAGCTGCAACATGACCTCCAAACTCCTAAACTCAATGCACTGACCAATAAAGGCAAGCATATCAAATGCTTTCTTCACTATCTTACCTACTTGCAGCTCTACTTTCAAAGAACTATGGACCTGCATTCCAAGGTCTCTTTGTCCAGCAACACTCCCCAGAAGCTTACAATTGAAGGTATAAGTCTTGCCCTGATTTGCCTTTCCAAAATGCAGCACCTCACATTTATCTAAATTAAATTCCATCCACCATTTCTCAGCCAATTGATCAAGATCAAGATTGTACTCTAAGGTAACCTTCCTCACTCTCCACTACACCTCAATTTTGGTATCAAACTTACTAACCACACCTCCTATGTTCACATCCAAATCTTTCATATAAATGTCAAAAAGCAGTGGACCCAGCACTTATCATTGTGGCACACAGCTGGGCACAGGCCCCCAGTCCAAATAGCAACCCTTCACCACCACCCCCAATCTTTGAGCCAGTTCTGCATCCAAATAGCTAGTTCTCTCTATAATCCATGTGATCTAACCTTGCTAACCAGACTACCATGAGGAGCATTTAAAAATGGAGACAAAATAATGGGAATGATAGACCAATCAGCTTGAAGTTTGTTCTTGGGAAAATGTTAGAAAGTATTATAAAGGATAGAACTGCAGAGCATTTAAAAATACATGATATGATTGTGCAAAGTCAGCATGGCTTTATGGAAGGGAAGTGATGGTTGATAAATGTATTGGAATTCTTTGAGGAGTAAACAAGCAGGACAGATAAAGCAAAAGCAGTAGATGGAATGGAATTGAATTTTCAGGAACCATTTGATACTGCACCACACATTAGGCTATTTAACTCATTAAGAGTCCATTGAGTTGGACGTGGCATTGGGATAATGGGTGCATTTACAGTATGGCAATCTGCAACTAGTGGAAGGACCCAGCGATTAGTGTTGGAGCCATAGTCATTTACAATATACATTCATGACTTGGATGAGGACAGGGAATATACTTAGCCAAGATTGCAGATGACACAAAAATATATGGAAATGCAAGTGATGAGAATGGCACAAAGAGTCTCAAAGATATATAGTCAGGTTAAGTGAGTAGGAAAACATTGGCAGATAGAATATAATATGGACAAATGCGAGGTTATGCACTTTATATTGTAGAATAGAGGAATTGAATATTATTTAATTGGAGAAAGTAAAAGCAAAGTAAAACCTCACAAGGTTCACTAATGTCCTTTAGGGAAGGAAACTGCCATCCTTGCCTGGTCTGCCCTGCATGTGACTCCAGACACAGAGCAATGTGGTTGACTCTTAACTGCCCTCTGGGATGGACAATAAATGTTGGCCTAGCCAGTGATTTCATCATCCCATGAATGAATAAAAACAAAGTCACTGTTGCAAAGTAGGAAACAGCTCCTAACTTATTTCTAACAAAGTCCCACACACTGCAACAGATTATGACCAGTCAATTTTTATTTAGTGCTACTTCAAGGCTAAATTTGGCCTTGGATACAAAGGAGAAATCCACTTGTCTTTGTAATGGTGCAAATTGGATATCTTCCTTCAAACTGAAATGGCAGATTGTTATTGTTTGGTTAAGAGTCTTATCCAAAAGTCAGAACATCTAGTAATACTGCCTTCCTTCAGTGTACCCTCAAGTCTTTGGAGTAGAGCTTGAACTCGACCTCCTTTCTCAAAGGAAAACAGCTACCAACTCATGAATGACTGAAACATTACTACACTCTGGTGCGTCTTAGGTATAAATTTTCAGTTCTGGAATCTCCACTTCAACTCCTCCCTCTCTTGACTTACAGAATTTGCTTGAGACTTAACACAGTCATCTGCTTATTTAACTCGATATTGATATTGACTAATTGCCTTTAGTCAAATTAGCTGTCTGCGTGACTTTAAGACAGCTTTTAAATACAAATGTTTGTTATTGAAACAAAACAGTCCTAACATTTTATTTTGGAAATTCTGAATGACCCTGGAATAATTATTAGATACATCCAAGGGTTTTGCATCCTTTGTTTTCAGTCAGGCAGAGCAAAGTGAGTTTGTAAAGTGAAGTTCCCCTAAAGTGACGTTCCCCTATCACTGGAAATAAAATTTGCTTTTATTCTACACCCAAGTAAAAGCACCCACCATCTTTATGTATCCAATGACCAATTTAAAAATGCATGTCCTTATTTATGACCATTTTCAATGCACCCCATTCAGAATTAAAGCTGCTGTCCTTACCTGAAATATAACACATTGAAATGCTGATTGGGAGTTAGTATCAAAGATCCACTTGTCCTTGTTGATGCAAGATATTACAAATAGAATTCAATGAATGTTAACATTTGTAGGTTTATAGATCTTTAATGAGACCACTTTAAGTTCTGATTTTTGGATAGTGAAATATAGGGTGACAGTAACAGTTCAACACCCAGCTTCAGCACACAAGTGCTGAGAGTTGACTCCAATAGGATGACCATAACATCAATGAATTCCTCTGGTGTAAGTTACAGGGTAATGCATTACTTTCAGTTTCATGGGAAATCCAGAGTTAATGGGTTTTTTTTGCACATTTTCTCTCAATCTCCTGTCACAATTCAGTGAAACATTGACAGACACCTCAAAGACTATTTTGACTAGTTGAGTGCAGTTCTGGACAGTTTTAGCTGAATCTACTCTAGGAGAATCACCTGGAATTCTTTCCCCAAGTATAATAGACTGTTCAAATAAATCACACAAAGTAGGGTGTGAGAAAACATTTGTTTTAAAATCTTGTTACCTAGCAAGATATTTTGAAATATTTAAAATTGATTTTCATATCTTATAGGCTTTTACTGCACTTTCTACATCTCTATTTTCAGAAAATGCTTAATTAAGAATAAACTCATTATTAATTTTAGGCAGTGGTTAGTGATTTTTTTTGCTAAACTATTGCTGTAAATGGGGGGCAATTGTTAATTTTGGGAGATCTAAATGTTTGGGCGAGAGTTTGAATTATGGAGATATCAGTCTACTCAAAGAAATTGTCCAAACAGAACAATTGGAAAACATCCCAAATTATACAGCAAACATTACCGAGCATAGAATGATAGAGTCACAGACAGCATGGAAACAGATCCTCCAGTCTAACTCATTCATGCTGACCAGGTATCCTACGTTAATCCAGTCCCATTTGCCACCATTTGGCTCATATACCTTTGCATCCTTTTTGTTCATATTACCATCCTGATACCTTTTAAATGTTGTAACTGTACTAGCCTCCACCACTTTCACTGGCAGCTCATTCCATACACACACTACCCTCTGCATGAAGAAGCTTGCTCTTCAGTCCCTTTTAAATTTTTTTCCCTCTCACCTTAAACCAATGCCCTCTCATTTTGGACTCCGCTACCTGAGGGAAAAGACCCTATCTATTCACCCTATTGATGCTCTTGATGATTTTATAAATTTCTATAAGATGACCCTCAGCCTCAAACATTTCAGGGAAAATAACCCCAGCCAATTCAGCCTCACCCTCTAACCCAAAGCCTCCAAACTTGGCAACATCTTTGTAATCTTTTCTGAACCCTTTCAAGTTTCAAAACATCCAGCAGGGAGACCAGAACTGAATGCAGTGTACCAAAAGTGGCCTAGCTGTAACTTGACCTCCCAACTCCTGTACACAATGCACTGACCAATAAAGGCAAGTTTACCAAACATTTTCTTCACTAACCTGTCTACCTGAAACTCTACTTTCAAGGAACTATGAATCTGCACTCCAAGAGCTCTTTGCTCAGCAACTCTCTTCAGGAACTAACCATTAAGGGTATAAGCCCTGCCCTGATTTGCCTTTCCAAATGCAGCACCTCACATTTACCTAAATTAAACTTCATCTCCCACTCTGCCACCCCATCTGATGAAGATCTCATTGTACTCTAAGATACTCTACTTGGCTGTCAACTACACCAACAATTTTGGTGCATCTGCAAACTTATAAACTATACCTCCTACGTTCACATCCAAATCTTTAATATAAATGGCAAAAAGCAGTGGACCCAGCAGTGATGCTTGTGGCTCATCACTGGCCATAGGCCTCCAGTCTGAAAAGCAACCCTCCACCACCATCCTTGGAGCCCTTCTCCCTTGGAGCCAGTTCCCAGCAGGCTAAAATAAACTGCGACCTACTGGTTGCATTCTCCCACTAGGATCCTCTAGCATCCTACTCCATTACAGCCTTGTAATACCATGAACACATCTGTTTATTTGAGCTTTGATGCCATCATTGCTGAAATCTCCGAAATACGTATGCCTTCGTACAGTTCAAGTGTCTCACACTCTCTCCCATTTTCTCCTCTCATTGCAAACCTATGACCCTCTTTAACGCAAACAAAATTCTGAAAATGCGCAATTGAAAACAGAAGGCGTTGAAATTATCAATAGGTCATGTACTTAGTCAAAGCCTGCTTTCTCCCATATAACATTTATGGCATTTCCAACAACCTCAATTTAAGCACATAATGGAAAGAAAGATAGCATTATCATTTCGGACGAGGTCATTAACCTGAAAAATCCTCCTTTCTCCGTATATGTCTGAACTGCCGAGTATTTGCGGTTTTCCCCCCTTTTGATTATGGAACATTTTATTTCCTTGTATCACCCCGTCTTCTTACCTAAATTGAGCATCAAAATCTTTACTTATCCCTCCTTTAAACGTTTCAACGTTGGCGCTGCTGCTTGATGGGTTTCAACTATGGATGTGAAGCGCCTACACAAAAGATGGGCTCAAAACAGGCTCATCAGCTTTCCGAGATATTTAAATATATCCGGCTGCTGTAGCAGATGAGTTGGCAGTTTTTTTTTGGTGTTATCTCTGACACCCTCTTGGAATTGCACATCATCTCAGTATGATAACGAAACCTGCTAAATGGAATTCAAAACTTTGCAAACAAAACCCAGGCAGCAGTTGCCTTTGCTGTAATTCTGCAGTTAAAATGCCCTTCCTTCGGCAGAGTGTAAATTAAATGCTCTCACCACATGATCTCTGAGGCCGGGCGAATTTCGATTTCACTAATACAAATGGAATAACATTCATCAAAATAAAATAAAGTCTCTTGGAGATAAACACTACTTTCACTGAAGATACGTAGACTTCCTTTCTGTTACAATTATTGTCAAACAATGCACATTTTCGTACAGTGTATCCAACTCAAACTTTGGAATAGTCTAGACGTCTCCTGAAAAAATCATATCTTCTGCTCCCTTGAATGGTTCACTATGTCTTTCAGGAAAAGATGCCTATGACTCTTAACAATATTTCAGTCTCATAGTTGCATAGTTACCTTCTGATATGGCCGAGCCAGTTATTCAATTATATCAAACTAGTACAGAAACTCGATTAAGAACTTCACACACACGCACACACACGCACACCCAGTCCAAGTAGAACTGTGAGTATACCGACACAATACATGAACTGCAGACATTAAAGAAGACAATTCATCATCATCCCATCAAGGGCAATAAGTAGCCAACAATATCCACATCCTGTGGAAGAATTATTTTTAAGAAGCCCAGTAGTGTTGAAACAAGTTCCTAGGGCTAGTGCAACTAACCTATACATCCTGAACACTATGAGCAATTTAACATGGTCCCTCCACCCACCTTGCACATATTTGGACTGCACTTCTACATAGAACATAGAATAGTACAACACAGTACCGGCTCTTTGGCCCTTGATGTTGTGCCGAATGTTATCCTACTCTAAGATCAAACTAACCTACATACTCTTCACTGTATATCCTCCATGTTCCTATCCGAGAGTCACTAAATGTCCTTAATGTCTCTGCCTCTCCTACCACTGCTAGCAATCATTCCATGCACACACCACTCTCTGCGTAAAAAACCTACCTCTGACACCTCCCCTAAAACTTCCTCCAATCACCTTAAAATTATGCCCCCTCATGATAGCCATTTCTGCCCTGGGAAAAAGTCTCTGGCTATCCACTCCGTGCATGCTGCTCATCATCCTGTACACCTCTATCAAGTCACCTCTCATCCTTCTTCGCTCCAAGAATCATTTGAGAATAAGAGCAGTATTTAATCAAGTAAGTAATGGATGAAAGACACAGGAAGATGACATTAGAAAATTGTGCTTAATAAAACATAATAAAATACATTTCATTCAAGTCTGCTCCACAATTATATGTAATCATAGTTACTCCTCTGACTCACCTCAATTCTCCTGCCCATATCCTTTGATTCCCTGAATGGCTTAAATTGGTCTATCCCACCTTAAATATACTCAACAATGGATCATGAACAACCCCCTGGGGTAGAGAAATCTAAAGGTTCACAAGCTTATGACCGAAGAAATTTCTTCTTGTCTCCACTCTAAATGATTGCACAATTAACATTAAACTCTGCCGCTGTGTTCTGGATGCCCCAGCTTGAGAAAGTAACCACTTAATATCGACTATATCAAGTTCCTGCAATAAAGCACTCTGCCAAATGACTTTGATAATCTTCTCAGGGAAGCAGCGATAGGATAAGCCCACTTCTTTGCCCATAGGTTCTTGAGGACACTACCAGCCATCCACTGCCTAATGGACTAGTGGCAGAGCATTCTGGATTTTGACCCAATTTGAAGCACCAATCAAATTGTGAGAATTCACATCTGTCCAGGAATATATTTACATAACTGTTTGTAATAACTCACATGTGCAGACTGTGACATTAGAAGAAACCTTCTTATAACAATAAATTGCGTAAATTGAGGTTGTTGGAAATGCCATAAATGTTATATTGAAGAAAGCTGGCTTTGACTAAGTACATGAAATATAAGGGTAGATGGCATTATCTGTATGGTGAACTTTGTTGCACTCTTTCTATGGTAAGTACCTTTCTGTTTTCTAGAAGAGATCTCAACAAGTTTCTGTACAATTACGGAAATTTACCTTTATTCTTTTTCCAGTTCTCTTGCAATAAAGAACCTTTCAAAAGTGGCCTTCCTAATTCTTTGCTATACCAGCCAGTTAGCTTTCAGTGACTTATGAGCGAAGACACCTAGACTCCTTTGGATGTTTACATATCTCAGTCCTCCACCATTTTAGAACTATTCGGTGCCTCTGTTCTTTCTAGCATAGTGGATAATCTCACATTTATATTCAATCTGCCATGTTTCTGATCTTTCTGTTAACCTGTCCAAATCCCATTGAAATATCTTTGTAACCTCATCATAACTCGCTTTCCCACATGGCTTGAGTCATCAGCAAATTTGGAAAATTTATCCCCACACCCAAATCATTCATACAAGTTGGGGACAGTTGTGGCCCAAGCAGAGATTTTTGTGGTGCAGCACTCATCACAGCCTGCCAATGTTAGATTTTCCTATTCTCTGCTTCTGTCCATTAATTAATTCTCAGTCCATGCTAGTGTATTGCCTATAATTCCTTGCAGTATAATTTTGTTTTCAAACTACTTGAGTAGGATGTTGTCAAAAGCCTTTCCAAAATCCAAGTAAAGCACATTCATTGGTGCCCTCCTTTATCTGTTCTGTTAAATATGTCCTCAAATAAAAGCTCAAAAAGCTTTGTTGAATATGTCTCCCCTTTTATAAATCCATGTTGAATTCACCTAGTTTTATGATTATTTCTAAGTGATCAATTATCAGTTGTAGAATAGATTTCTCTACGGATGATGATAGACAAAAGTTATGTAGTTTGCCATTTTTCTGTTTCCTTCTTTCTTAGATAAAGTGGTTACATTTGATATTTTTCAATCTGCAGGAAAAAATTCCAGAATCTATAACATTTTGGAAGATGAAAATCATCCATTATCGTGATAGAGACCTTTTCCCACACTCTTGGATGTACACCATCATGTCCTTGGGAAGATACCATATTTCAATCCTATTAATTTCTCTAGTGTTACTTTCTTACTAATACAAATTTCTTTCCAGTCCTCATACTTGCTAATCCCTTGTTTTCCTAGTAGTCTGGAAGGTTTAGACTTAGACTTAGACTTAGACTTACAGTGTGGAAACAGGCCCTTCGGCCCAACAAGTCCACACCGACCCGCCGAAGCGCAACCCACCCATACCCCTACATTTACCCCTTACCTATCACTACGGGCAATTTAGCTTGGCCAATTCACCTGACCCGCACATCTTTGGACTGTGGGAGGAAACCGGAGCACCCGGAGGAAACCCACGCAGACACGGGGAGAACGTGCAAACTCCACACAGTCAGTCGCCTGAGTCGGGAATTGAACCCAGGTCTACAGGCGCTGTGAGGCAGCAGTGCTAACCACTGTGCCACCGTGCCGCCCTAGGTTGTACTGAATCTTCCTCTGTGAAGACATGCACAATGTTTTTGTGTAGCTTCTCTGCCATTTCTTTATTCCCATAGTAAATTCTCATCTTTAACTATATGGACACACATTTGTCGTTGTTAATCTTTTTCAATTTACATAAGTAGGCATACTTTAACAGCCCATTTTTATATCTTTACTAATTTAATTTCATACTTCATTTTCTGTTTCTTTATCAGCTTCCTGGCCTTCTTTTGCCAAGCTCTAAACTGTATCTCAGCAGATACAGCTAATATATATTATGGTACAATAGTTTCATAGGAAAATAGAATTGTAGGAGTATTCCTGGTGGCATCATTAGTATTGTGATGTGCTACAGAAGTAATGAAAAGCAATGACAAGAAACCAGAGTTTAGAAGGTGTGGAATTGTTATAATTGTTCTATTCTCCCGGGCTGAAATTAGCATTGTTCTCAAGATAAGAGATGAGGGCAAACACAAATCTTTCTCACCTTATAAGGAAATAGACATACCAATGAATTCAAATTTTTAGAAGTTGGCAATTACAAAAAGGCATCGAAATTTGCATAAAAATATCTAGATTAGAAGCAGATGTAGGCCACTCGAGTCTGCTGTGCCATTTAAAAAGTTCCTGACAGATCTGTTTGTGTTTTGAATTCCATATTCCCAAATAGCCTGGCAATACTTGATTCCTTTGACTAATATTTATTTCCACCTTAAAAGTATTCAATGACTCTGCATCCACTGATGTCTGAGACAGATTTCCAAAGTCACACAATATTGTCTGAAATGGGTAACCCATAATTTCTAAACCGTGCTCCCTATTTCTCAGTAATCCACAAGAGAAAACACCGTTCCCATGTCCACCTTGGCAAGACCATCCAGAATCTTATGCAAATAATCAGGTCAGTCCGCTCTCTTCTCAACTCCAGTGAATACAACCCCAGTCTGCCCAACCTTCCTTCAGAAGTCAATTTGCTTATTCGAGGTATCAATCTGGTAAACCTTCCCTGAATCACTTCCAATGCATGTATATCCTTCCTTAAATAATGAGAGAAATACACAGATAGTGTTTGAAATGTGGCCCCATCAAAGCCCTATATAATTGAGGCATAACATCCTTACCTTATATTAAATTCCTTTCATAATAACAATTAGCATTCCATTAGACTCCTTAATTACTTGCTGGACCTGCAAACTAACATTTTTGTGACCCACCAAAGATCATGATTTAGATCCCTCTGCACCTCAGAATTTTGTTGTTGTTCTCAGTTTAAATTGAAACTCAACTTTTTTAGTCTTGATATCCAAGTGAACAATTTCATATACACCTACATTATATTCCATCTGCCCACTTATCCTGTCACCAAAATCCATTGGTGCACCCTCCTTAAGTCCTCTGCACAAAACATTTTCCTATATATCTTTGTGTCATCTGCAAATTTAGCTTTACTTCCATCATCTTAGGCATTGATATAAATTGCAAAGACACTAAGGCTCCAGCACAGGTCCCACTGCTTGCATTGTGTCAATCAGAACAAGATTGACTTTTGCATACTCCGCATATTGCCAGCTAGCTTATCATCCATGCCTAGTGTGTGCAATAACCCTTTCTGTGGAACCTGTCAAATGTCTTCTGCAAATTGAAATACAGTAGATATTCTGGTTCCTTTTTACCCACTTTCAAAGAACACCAGCAGGCTTGTTAAACTTGATTTCCCTTTCACAAAACCATGCTGACCATTCTTGAGTTTTTCAAGGCATCTAACTGTATCCTCCTTAGTAATCAATTTTATCACCATGACAGATATCAAGCTAACTTACCTTTGGTTGCTTTTTTTCTGCTTTTATTCCTTCTTCAATAGTGGAGTGATATTTGTAAATTTCCAGTGTTGACTATGGACTGACAATGAGAAAACGGGACACTATTTTAAAAAGGAATTAATGTACAATGCGTTGTGTGCAATTTTGTAAAATCAAATGAGATTAACTGGTGCATATGAAGCGTACTGCTTTTGGCAAAATTTGTTGTGGGCTCAAGAGAAGTCAGCATAGCTGATTAATTTATTGATCCTCTGATTAACGGTGCTGCAAACTCTTTGGGTGGAGTGAATCAAACAGGAAAGAGCAAAGAGATCCCTGCATTTGTTGGATTCTAAAATTGATATCTCTGATTTTCTGTCTAAAAAGCAGTAAGGTTACATTTGAGAGAACTGAGGGAAATGATTCTCAAACCTCAATGAGAACCAAAAAGTCTCCAGGTCAAACTATGCAAGCAGTGAACTAAAAACTGACCATCGCTGTGCAGATAACATTGAGTAATTATCAAGGAATTGAAGAACGGGAAACCAACACACCTAATTTTGTGGTTTCGGATTGTTGATACTGTCCTCTTACTATGTTTTTCCATCCACTCATAATTTTTGTGGTGTGTGTGTGTGTGTGTGTGTGATAATTTTAAAAGACCTAAAGTCCAAGCTACATAAATTAGAAATCTTGTCCTTTTACCAGTATTGTTAAAAGTTAAATGTGCTGCAATAAAAGGTTAGGGCTTTATTTTCCTGTTACAAAATAAATCTGGCATAGTTTGCTTTTACCATGTGTAGCTGTCAGTCAAAGGCAAATTGGGATTTTCACAAGCTTCATTAATTCTTCCCATTTATCATGTGTCCAGGAATGGTTGAGCATGACTGTCAACCTCAGTGAACCATGACACCAGTCTGATGAGACCTTGCCTGAATCTAGCACATATTGGAAAATTAAGACCAACACATCTACTAACCACTCAGTTACCTTTTTAAGACCCCGGGATATAATGCATTAATACCCAGGGCCTTGTCAGTCTGCAGCTCCAGTAACTTGTTCAGTTCCACTTTCCGAGTATTTGTAATTTCACTAAATTTCTCAGTCTGTTCCACCTCCTGATCTGTAACTATTACTGGAATTCCTTTTATATCCTCTATAGTGAAGACACAAGCAAAATATTTCATTTGTCATTTCTTTTTCGTCTGCTTTAACTCCCCATTCTTACACTCCAGAGGATTAACATGCACTTTTCTTAGTTTTTTGAATACCTGTTAGAACTCTTGCTATCCATTTTAAATTGCTCACTAGTTTCTTCCCATTATTGTTACTAAATACTAATATAGCCCTTCTGTGCTGTCCTTTATATTTTTCCCAATCATCAAACTTGCTGCTCATCTTTGGACAATTAGATGCTTTTCATGAAGTTTAATGTTTTCTTTCACTTCTTTAGATAACTGTGAGTAAGTCTTCCTCTTATAATTTTTCTTTATAGTTGGAGCATATTTATTCTGACTATTCTGAAATATCCACTTAAATGTCTGCCACTACTCTTCCATCAATCTGTCACCAAATGCACTTCAGCTAGCTTAGCTTTCAGGCCCAAACAGTTAACCATATTTAAATTTAAAATACTAGACTTCAGCTCATTCTTTTCCCTCCAGAAGGTGGATCTCAAATTTACTCACATTGCGGTCACTGTCTACTACAAACATCTCTATGGTTAGTCCCAGAACATGCTGCTCTAAGAAATTATTTCAAAAACGAACTCCTCATCCTGGCTACAATCGTAAGTATGTTTTTTCAAGTTTACATATGGATTAACATCACTTACGATTATTGCCATCCCTTTATCTCAAGCACCTAATACCTCTTTTTGTCCACTACATCCTATGTTGTGCTCATTGTTAGTAGTATTTTGCTAGTGACTTCTTTCTTCTACTATTTATCATCTGCATCCAAACTAATTTGACATCCTGATTGCCTGAATCAAAATCATGCTTAATTATTTCATAAATGCTATCAATGGCTAGTGTTGCAACCCTCTATCTTTATTTAGTCACCCATTTTTCTAGAATGTCATACGTCCCTCAATTTACCGCCCAACCCTTATCATTGTGCAGCCACATCTCCATATGGCTATCTTGTCATTTTTTTTACCTCAATGCATGCTATGTGTACTATGCTCATTCAGATACCAATGCCTTTAGCTTTGTCTTTTTGATATCGTTGTAAAACCTAGTCTTGACTGCTGCTGTATTGTTAGGTTTATTCATTCTGTCTCTCACTATCATTCCCTGACTTTCAATTTCCCATATTACTACTTTGCTCTCCTGCCCTGACAACACTCCATGACGTATTTCATCTATCCATGCTTTATTATGAGGACCAATATTTACTTTAAAGCTCACATTATTTATGGGACTTGACAAAATAGCTGTGGAATGATTGTGCAAGAGCTTAAGATCAGATAAGCTCAGAATAAGGGGTCACAAATTTAAGATAGAGATGAGGAGAAATGAGTTCTCTGAGCAAATTCTTTACCTTTGAGGGCTGTTGAAGCAGAATCATTAAGTACACCAAGGCTGACATGAAGACAATTTTCTTAACCAGTAAGGGAAACAGTGGAGTCGAAGGTGATCAGATGAGACATGATTTCAACGAATGGTAGAGCAAATTTGATGGGCTGAATGGCGTTTTTCAACTCTTATGTTACATGGTCTTTCCTTTTGCTACAAACCTTTTCACCCTTAGAATTAATAAATTTTGAGACATCCTCGAGATATTCCTTCAGGATGACTTGTTGAGCCTTGAGATACACCTATGCCATCATATTTTCTGAGATCTGGAAGAATATATCTGCATGTACAACTGGGGGCCTCTGCTGAAGATAGAGAGATTTGGAATTATTCTCCATAACTGCAGGATCCTTGGTTTGTATTTTGCTGTTTTGAGACGAGGGTGGGGTGGCATTTCTAACTCATTGTGTTTCCCTCAGATTGTAATACGCATATGTACCAGTGAAGCATCAAAATCGATGGGCAGGAAATTCTGAAGCTTAGCAAGAGCTTCCATCTCGAACATCCAGGTACCATATTTAAAAGGATAGCACTGCGCTCTCCTGAAGGCTGCCAAGGAGAGAATTGAAGTTCTTTTCTTAAGCATCGGTAAGAAGAAGTCAACCTGATTGATGAACACAGTCTGGATAGAGGGGACTGCACGTCAGTGCCTGTGGGCAGACGATGAAAACATAGCTACAGCATCACAAGAGGACAGCTTATCAGTTTTCGTCTGCCAGGGTATGTACTGTTGTTTTCTTAATGTTCCATGTCTCCATGCGTGTTAGCTAATCATCTCCATCAGACGCCACACATACAATCAATGCCTGTTACCAATGCCTGGATGTTCGAGCTGGAAGCTCTTGCTAAGCTTCAGACTTTCCTGCCCATCGATTTTGATGCTTCACTGCTACATAATGGTACTACGATCTGAGGAAACACAATGAGTTAGAAATGCCACCCCACTCTCATCTCAAAACAGCAAAATACAAACCCAAAATCCTGCAATCATGGAGAATAATTCCAAATCTCTCTATCTTCAGCAGAGGCCCCCAGTTGTACATTAAAATATATTCTTCCAGATCCCACAGTGGTACAGCCTCTCATATATCTGCCAGGATTCCCACTTAAAACATAAAAGGAGCTACAATGCTCAACACTCTAAGCTCTGTCTAGGTATTTTAGGTGTTGGAGGTGATTTCCTCAAATTCCAGGAGCAGTAATTTCAGTTTTATAAGCTGTTGCATTGTTTTGGGACTCTGGGGAATAACAGATCAAAACAACAACACTTTGAAAAGGATGAAGAGAACAAAGGTAGCGACCACTTGCTCAGTGAGAGAGAGAGAGAGAGAGAGAGAGAGAGAAAGAAACTTACATTGCTGTCTGACTCATCAGTGAATCTGCACAGCTACTGCCTTTGCTGTTTGATTTCAGGTATTTCTGGACATCGGAGTGCATCTAAGAAAATTTAACAAACCATGAAATTCACAGCTGACCTTGGAGGAACCTCTGTGAGAAAGCTCACAGCACAGGATCAGTTAAGTGCATGATTGTTAAGTATAACCCTGTCTTTTTTCAATAGTGTGTGGTTTCTTTTTGGTTATATGTTTTATTAAGATCTGTCTCTCGATTAAAATTTAAAAATACAAACCAAAGGTACTAAGTTAACCTGGAACAGTGATTTTTAGAGCTGTTAAAGTGCAAAGATGGCCTTGAGTAGAGTGATGTGCACTTCTTGTCAGATGTGGGAGATTAGGGAGAGTTTCCATGTTACTGATGATTATGTCTGTGGGAAGTATGTTTGGCTGTGAATTATATCAGAACTTATGGATTGGTTGGAGCAGCAGTTAGAAGCAATGAGGAATTTAAAGGAGCTAGGGAGTGTAATGCATCACAGTGACAAGAAGGAAGATACAGTCAAGTAAATGGGTTACCACCAGGAATGGTGGGAGAGGGAGGCAGGTAGTGCAGAGCCTCCTGTGGCTATCCCCATCTCAAACAATTATGCTGTTTTGAAAAATGTGTGGGTTGATAGACTCTCAGGGGAATGTATCATGAACAGCCAAGTTTCTGGTACAAAGACTGGCTCAAATATAATGAGGGGTATATCAGGTTCCAAGTGATCGATTGTGATGGGGACTCTCTCGTCAGAGGCACAGACAGATGTTTCTGCGGCCGACAGCAAGAAATCAGAATTATGTGTCGCCTCGCTGGTGCCAGGATCAAGGATATCTCGGAGAGAATGCAGAATATTCTGAAAGGGGAGTGGGACCAGCAGGAGGTTGTTGTACACATTAGAACTAATGACATAGGAAGGAAAAAGGATGAGATTCTGGAGGGAGAATATAGGAAGCTAGACAGGAATTTAAAAACGAGGTCCTCAATGATAATAATATCTGGAATACTACCAGTGCTACAAGCTAGTGAGGGTAGGAATAGGAGGGGAGAGCAGATGAGTGCATGGCTGAGGAGCCAGTGACGGGAGAAAGGTTCACATTTTTAGATCATTGGAATCTCTTCTGGCCTAGCAGTGACCTGTATGAGAAGGACCGATTACACCTGAATTGGAAGGGGACTAATGCTGGAAGGTAGATTGGCTAGAGTTGCTTGGGAGGATTTAAACTAGTAAGGTGGGGAGGAATGGGACCCAGCAAAGAGATGAGTCTGAGACTGGTACAGTTATGAAAGGGAGCAAGTCAGACAGTCAGGAACAAAGCAGAGAATAAGATAAATTAAACTGCATTTATTTAAATGCAAGAAGCAAACCAAGGAAGGCAGATGAACTCAGGGCACGGTTACGAACATGGGACTAGGGGATCATAGCAATTACAGAGATGTGGTTCAGGGATGGACAGGACTGAAAGCATAATGTTCTAGCATACAAATGCTTTAGGAAGGATAGTAAGGGTGGGGGCAAGAGAGGAGGGGGAATGGCATTTTTGATAAGGGATAGCATTACAGCTGTATTGAGAGGATATTCCCGGAAATACATCCAGGGAAGCTACTTGGGTGAAACTGAGAAATAAGAGAGACTTGATTATCTTATAGGGATTGTACTATAGATCCCCAATAGTCTGCAGGAACTTGAGAAATAAATTTGTTAGGAGATCGCAGTTATCTTAAGAATAATGGGTGGTAATGATAGGGAATTTTAACTTTCCAAACATTGACTAGTGTTAAGAGTTTAGCTGGCGAGGAATTTGTTAAGTGCATACAACAAAACTTTCTGAGTCAGTATGTGGATGTACCTACTACAGAAGGTACAAAACTTGACCCAGTCTTGGGTAATAAGGTAGGACAGGTGACTGAGGTGTCAGTGGGGAAGCACTTTGGGGCTAGTGACCATCATTCTATTCATTTTAAAATAACAATGGAAAAGGATAGACAGGATCTAAATGTTAAAGTTCTAAATTGAAGGAAGGTCAATTTTGATTGTTAAAGCGTTAACTTTCAAAAGTTGATTGGGGATGTATGTTCATAGGTAAGGGGACAGCTGGAAATTGGGAAGCCTTCAAAAATGAGATAATGAGTGTCCAGAGATAGTATATTCCTGCTAGGGTGAAAAGAAAGTCTGGTAGGTGTAGGGAATGCTGGATGACTCTAGAAATTGAGGATTCGGTCAAGAAAAAGAAGGAAGTACATGTCAGGTAAAGACAGGATAAATCGAGTGAATCCTTGGAAGAGTATAAAGGCAGTAGGTGTACACTTATGAGGGAAATCAGAAGGGCAAAAAGGGGATGTGAGATAGCTTTGGCAAATAGGATTAAGAAGAATCCAAAGGGATTTTATAAATACTTTATGACAAAAGGGTAACTAGGGAGAGAATATGGCCCATAAAGATCAGCAAGACAGCTTATATGTGGAACTGCAGGAGATGGGGGAAACACTAAATGAGTATTTTGTATCAGTGTTTACTGTGGAAAAGAGATTGGAAAATACAGAATGTGGGGAAATAGATGGTGACATCTTGAAAAATGTCCATTATTATAGGGGAGGAGGTACTGGATGTCTTGAAATGCATAAAGGTGGATACATCCCCAGGACCTAATCAGGCATACGCTAGAACTCTATGGGAAGCTAGGGAAGTGATTGCTGGGTACCTTGCTGGGATAATTAGATCATGGATAATCACAGGTGACATGTCAGAAGACTGGATGTTGCCTAACGTGGTGCCACTATTTAAGAAAGGTGATCAGGAAAAGCCAAGGAACTATAGACCAGTGAACCTGACATCACTAGCGGGCATGTTGTTGGAGGAATCCTGAGAGACAGGATTTAAATGTATTTGGAGAGGAAAGGACAGATTAGGGATAGTCAACATGGCTATGTATGTGGGAAATCATGTCTCACTAACTTGACTGAGTTTTTTGAAGAAGTAACAAAAAATATTGATGAGGGCAGAGCAGTGGGCGTGATCTATATGGACTTCGGTAAAGTGTTCAACAAGGTTCTTCGTGGGAGACTGGTTAGCAAGATTAGGTGTAATGGAATACAGGGAGGACTAGCCATTTGGATACTGAACTAGCTTGAAGGTAGAAGACAGAGGGTGGTGGTGGAAGGTTGCTTTCCAGACTGGAGGCCTGTGACCAGTGGTGTGCCAGAAGGATCAGTACTGGGTCCATTGCTTTTCGTCATTTATATAAATGAATTGGATGTGAACATAGGAGGTATAGTTAGTAAGTGTGCAGATAACACCAAAATTGGAGGTGTGGTTGACAACAAAGAAGCTTACCTCAGAGTACAACAGAATCTTGAGCAGATGGCCCAATGGGCTGAGGAGTTGGCAGATGGAGTTTAATTAAGATAAGTGTGAAGTGCTGCATTTTGGAACGGCGTATCAAGGTAAGGTTTATACACTTCATGGTAAGGTCCTGAGGAATGTTGCTAAACAAAGAGACCTTGGAGTGCAGGTTCGTAGTTCCTTGAAAATAGAATCTCCAGTAGATAGGATAGTGAAGGAGGCGTTTAGTATGCTTTCCTTTATTGGTCAGAGCATTGAGTATAGGAGTTGGGAGGTCATGTTGCAGCTGTACAGGACACCGGTTAGGCCACTTTTGGAATAGTATGTGCAATTCTGGTCTCCCTCCTATAGGAAAGGTGTTATGAAACTTGAAAGGATTCAGAAAAGATTTACAATGATGCTGCCATGGTTGAATGATTTCAGTTCTGGGAGAGGCTAAATAGAATAATAAAATTCCTACAGGGTGGGAACAGGCCCTTCAGCCCAACAAATCGACACCCACCCTCCGAAGAGTAACCCACCCAAACCTGTTCCCCTATCCTATTACTCTACATTTACCCCTGACTAATGCACCTAACCCGCACATCCCTGAACACTATGGGAAAGTTAGCAAGGCCAATTCACTTAACCTGCACATCTTTGGATTGTGGGAGGAAACCGGAGCACCAGAGGTAACTCCCCCAGACATGGGGAGAATGTACAAACTCCACACAGACAGTCGCCCGAGGCTGGAATCGAACCCTAAGGGAAATTGTCCAGTCAAATTTCAATGGTGGGATGAGTGTAGAGTATGTCCCAAACTTGTACCCACACTCTAATTCTGCCCTGGAAGACTGATGGTCCTTAGTTTTGTCCAGTCTTCTGTTGTAACTATGGTAGGGGACCAGACAGAATATGGAAGAAAAAAAATGAGTCAGTGGCCATGTTGCTTCGCTGAGAATTCATCCAAGAAACCCCACTGCCCTTTCATGGAAAATCCAGGCGAGTGATGGTGGCTATGAAACCAGAACTCTCACCTTTAAATAAAGCTGACTGCCTGAAAACAGACCAATTTGAAAACATTTATTAGTAAAGAATATTTTCCACAGAAGCATTCCGATGCAGATATGTCTCTGAATGGTTTTCAATTGTACTGACAAGATATTAAATACAAACCCAAACAAACAAGCAGGATATGTGAATGATATGGTGGCACTAGACAGAGTAGGCCAGACACGTGGTCATCCTCTAGCTGTCTCTAGAGTAAAACAGAAAACACGGGACACATTCTGTACAGTGCATTTTTCCCAGAGGCATGCCCCTGTGTCTTGTCCAGCCTTCTTCATTCCTATTGGATTTGGCTGAAGAGGTGAGTCTTTGTTTTTCATTCGGTATCAACCTGTCACTCACTGATCCTGCATTTGTTGTTGCATTCGTTGCAACATTTCTTGCATTCGCCGCAGCTGTAGAAAGAAAGCCCAAATTACTGAGTACTGCAGCTACTGTAACACACCAGCAACAAACGGCAGCTAAACATCAATAGACACGTAATCGATACAACAGGATTATGGTCACCTAAACATATTGAGAACACATATTTAGATAATGCATAATCCATGTAGTTGAACACATACTAATTGATTGCTACACACCATTAAATAATATTCATTTTACTACAAAAACTGTATTTGCAATAATGAAACATTTCTATATCTGTGGCATTAAGAATACTTGGGTATTTTAAAAAGTTAGCACGGATTTTTGACTTGCTGTAAAAATTGACACTACAGTTGAGCCACCAGTTATAGAAAGTATCAAATTTCAATTTCTGATTTTAATAGAAATGGAAATTAGGAAATTTCTGCATTGTGCAGCTAATTTGCAACTGGAGTCTCATGTCTGGTAATAAATTGAACGAGAAGCCTTTTGTCATTTGGATAAGCTGTACCGCTGCCTATTAAAATTCAAATGGCTGATAAATTCAGCACTGGCAGCATTAGCCATGTCTTGAGAATGAGTAAATGTGCACGAATGACCACAATTATCTGGTACTACCTATTATCTAAGAACCTGCTAATTGCATTGCCTGTTGCTGGAGTGATCTTTCAGAAGTATCAAACGCAAAAATGTCAGACAGAAGGAATGGCAACAATAAGACAAAAAGACGAAGTTGCAACAGTGAAGTAAGCATTTACAAATGAGTCTATTCACACAAACAACCAACATCACCAGACGTCTCATAGTCGCTGGCTACCACACGTGTAGCCTAGACACCCCAGATGCTCACCTCCTCATCCTTCATTTTGATCAGTTTCTCTGTCTCTGCATCTGGAGTTGGCACAGGTAGTAAGGGGAGTGGACTTTCTGCTCTGTTGTCCTGGGTCAATTTACTGTGAAGTTCAAGAAAGAAGACATTTCAGTGGCTATCTTCTTCTCATTTTGAGGTGAACCAAATTGAGAACATCATATTAGCATGAAGAAAGAGAGTTAAATCTTGAACTTCTTCAGGGTGGTTCTATGCAACTCCAGTTAGCACCTCATCAAGAGACAATGGTCTTACAAGGAAATATCACAAACAGCTTAAAATGCCTACAGATGTTCTTTCGTCCAGTAGTCTCCCACCAGAATTACAATACAGGCACGTGGCATAGGAAAACCCTGTACAATTTCAAGGCAACTCATTAGTAACAATCAGTAACTCATTAGTAACAATCAGTACATAGGTATGGTAAATTCTAAAAATGGTTCCTATAATTAGTCAGATTAATGAAGTTCAAGGTTAAAAGTGTGAATTAGTGAAGACTGGGATGAAAACGTGAGTACTGTGCGCAGTTTTAGTCAGCCTCGTTATAGAAAGGACGAGAGAGGGTGCAGAGGAGATTTACCAGGATTCTGCCTGGGCTGGAGTGTCTGAATTATGAAGAAAGATTGGATAGACTGGAGTCATTTTCACTGGAACAGTAAACATTGAAAGGGGACCTGGTAGAGGTGTGTAAGATTATGAAGTGCATAGATAGGAAGGATAGGAATACACTTTTTCCATTAGTAGTGGGTCAGTAACCAGAGAACATAGATTTAAGATGAGAAGTAGAAAGTTAACAGGGGAATTGAAGAGAATTTGTTTCCCTCAGAGATTACTGGGAATCTGGAATTCACCGTCTGAAAGGATTGTTGAGTCAGCAATTCCCGTAACACTTAGATATTCATTTGCATTGCTATAGCCTCCAGAGCTATGGGCTAAATGTTGGAAAATGCGATTGGTGCAGTAAGACCTTTTTTGACTGGCGTGATATGGTTGTCTGAATGGCCTCCCACTGTGTGGTAGGTCAGCCCCCTGGGAATTTCAAGGCCACTGTGCTACACACATTCATTGAAGAGTCAGAATCCTGGACTGACAGCACTTAATGGATCGATCAACCTTTTTGATTTTAACATTGGCTACAATTGCAAAGAAAAAACAATTGCACCTTTTTCAAAGATGGAGGCCCGGACATTTCACATGAATTTACTGAGTCATAAATTTATAACTTATAATTAGCAAACCGTTAACTCTGATTTCTCTCCATTGATACTGCCAGATCTTTCTGATCGTATGTGTGAGAAAGAGAGAGAGAGAGAGAGCACGAAATTTATAATGTTGGACATGATCTGCATAATTGATCCATTTTTGTGCTGAAGCCACAGCATCTTTGATGCCTTGTTACTGGGATGAGTGATAAGAAGTTATTGCTAATTGCTGCCTCACAAGCCATCTGTTAGCAGGACCACAACAAATCGTCTTCAGATGATTTTTCCCTCACAATGGTCAATGATTTATATCTCCACCTCGTAATGTGGTGTCAGCAGTTATATGGGAGGTGGGATCCTTGCATCCTTCCATCAGACCTCTGCATTAACAACTGAATGGGCTTTCCAGAACAGTGCCTAAATTAGCACCTATTCAGATGGATAATTCTTAATGCTGTCTGGCAGATCCAATTCTCCACCACAGGATGAGTACAAGAGAGATGGTAAACAAACCTGGTCATTTCCTGAATACACCTGGCCCGGAAATTCTCATAGTGAATGTCCCAAGTCACATCCTTCAAGTCCTGCATGTGTGTTCGGATCAGCATATTCCGGAGTTTTACAAAGTCACAGTGTGCCTGATTCTCCACTAGGAAATCAAAACAAAAAGAAAGTTTATTCAATACATTTTCAAATTACTTGTTGTGTTTACAGATTTTTAACCGACCTGTTCAGAGATGTTATGACACACATATGGGGTAGAGTCATAGAATCTTAGAGATGTATATCATGGAAGTAGACCCTTCAAACAAACTTGCCAATGCTGAACAGATATCCTAAATTAATCTAAGCCCATTTGCCAGGTTTTGGCCCATATCCCTCTAAACCCTTCCTGTTTATGTACTCGTTCAGATGCCTTTAAAATGTTGTAAATGTACTAGCCTCCATCACCTCCACTGGCAGCTGATTCCACACATCATATACCCTCTGCATGAAAAAGTTGCCCCTTAGCTCCCTTTTAAATCTTGCTCCTCTCACCTTAAACCTTACCCTTTAGTTTAGGACTCCCCTCCTCGGGAAAAGTCCTTGACAATTCATCCGATCCATGCCTCTCATGATTTTGCAATCTTCTTTAAGATCACCCCTCAGCCTCAGATGCTCCAGGGGAAACAGCTCCGCCTATTCAGCCACTCATTATATCTCAAATGCTCTAACCTCGGCATCATCCTTGTAAATCCTTTCTGAACCCTTTCAAGTTTCCTTTAGTACGGAGACAAGAATTGAATACAGTATTTCAAAAGTGGCCTAACCAAAGTCCTGTACAGCTGCAACATGACCTCCCAACTTCTTGAACCCAGGCATTCTAGCCCAGAGACACATACACTACCACTGCAGCTCAAGAGGCCTAATTACATTGCACTACTTTGTTTGCACACTTCCCTTTGAGAACATTGCAAAGAAGTGCAGTCAGCAAAATTAATGTACTGTTTATGATAGTGATCATTTTTCTCTTAGCCGATAACATGCCTAGTCCCATGGTGGGAAGGTGGTGATAATAGTTTTATTGAGACGAACAGCACATTAAGCTCAACAATCCCACTGCATATCAATATGAAATTCAGAGTTTGAGGTAGTTTTCACTCACCTTAGTGCAACTTTTTATCAGAAATCAGCATAACCATTATTTTTAGCTCATATTTCATGTATCACAAAGCAAGTTTCCAACTAACCCTTTTGGGCTAGTTTGAGAAAAAGAACTGCATAAGAGTTATATTAGTCTAAACCTGCCTTGTTCACCGAATGATCACAATGTGAATTAATCACCATTCAGAGGTTCCACAAATTGCACCGGTTTGCAGGTCTCTGGGGAAACTCTACAAAGCTCGCTCTTTTGGACACATGGATACTACTAGGCACAATCTTCAAACATGTGAGTATATTTCTTTTTAAGTTACTCAGAAACTGGCTACTGTTGCACAATGTAATGAGCAAATCACTCCACGATATTTTGAAAAGTTCTTTCATCGGGTGGCAGAGTAATACTGACTTCTCTATAGCGTCAAGGATGTCCCCTACTACATTAATCAAACAACATCAAATTAACACTCTTACTGCATCAAGGGATAATTTTTAAAGCATTTTTTTTTAAATTGCCCCATTACACTCATTCATGACAGATTTTACTTTTGGCATAGTATGAGTTAAGCAAAAACTCAAAATGGAAAGCATAACTTTTGAAATGGGGACAAAGAGCGACAAAATTGGCAATTGCACACAAACTAGAAACCCCCCAATCTTTTTAACTTTAATTTCATATCTGTACGCAAAGTCAAAACCTGACTCAATAATTTTTACTGTTGTAACTGAGCAGTAAAGTAGCTGCTCATTGGAACTCATAAGGCAGCCTGGGATGTAGTGCTGGCCAGCTACCCTGCAATGTGCAGCAAATTGTGGAAAGTGTAAAAAATGGATTTCTGCCACTTTCTTCAGAGAACCAGCATGATATTGCTGGTGCTAGAGTTTTGCTTTTACTATTCTCTTACTTTGCACTTAGGGAGAGCCACCTTTGGGACACAGTGTAAAGTTTTGGTTGTCATGGTGTAGGAAGGATATTATTAAATTGGACAGAGTGCAGAAAAGATTTACAATGATGTCACTGGGATTGGAGGGTTTGAGTTATAAGGAGATGTTGGGGTTTTTTTCATTGGAATGTAGGAGGTTGAGGGATGACCTGATAGAGTTTTATAAAATCATGAGGGGCATAGATAAGATGAATAACGAAGGCCTTTCCCTTGGGTAGGGGGAGTTCAAAACTGGAGGGTCTATATTAAGGTGAAAGGAGCAAGATTTAAAAGGGAAATGAGAGGCAACGTTTTCACACAGAGGGTGGTTCATATGTGGAATGAATTGCCAGAGGAAGTGGCAGATGCAGGAACAATCATGATGTTTAAAAGATATTTGGACAGGTACACGAATAGGAAAAGTTTAGAGGAATACGGGTCAAGTGGTGGGCGGCACGGTGGCACAGTGGTTAGCACTGCTGCCTCACAGCGCCTGTAGACCCGGGTTCAATTCCCGACTCAGGCGACTGACTGTGTGGAGTTTGCACGTTCTCCCCGTGTCTGCGTGGGTTTCCTCCGGGTGCTCCGGTTTCCTCCCACGGTCACAAAGATGTGCAGGTTAGGTGAATTGGCCAAGCTAAATTGCCCGTAGTGTTAGGTAAGGGGTAAATGTAGGGGTATGGGTGGGTTGCGCTTCGGCGGGTCGGTGTGGACTTGTTGGGCCAAAGGGCCTGTTTCCACACTGTAAGTCTAATCTAATCTAAAGTGCAGGCCAGTGGGGCTGGTTTAGTTTGGGAAACTTGGTCAGCAAGTTGGACCAAAGGGTCAGTTTCTGTGCTGCATGACTCTATAAGTAATAGCATGTTATTGTGTTTTTGAAAAGAATTTGGAATGATTTGACTCTTTTCCAACTTTTCCCCACCTGTTCCTGATGAATCTTTTTGAGGGAGGGTTGCGCAGGCAGCGCTTCAGTAAAACTGATTAAACCCATTGTACAAGCCACAGATAGAGTGTCAAGGAGCTATTTAGTCATGGGGTCATCAGAACTGAGCTTAACCTCAGCCAATACTCAGAAACAGGTCAGTGGAAAGTATTAATGAAAATCCCTACTTGAGCACATTTGCACTAAAGGCAATTGTTCCACCCAAACGTTGTCCCACATAAGGTCAGCCAACTGGGCAGAGAACTTGGTAACTTCTCATTTTTCCATCAGTTCAATGTCATTCAGAGCCATGTCATACTAGTGTCTGTGATCCTTCCATATCCACCACAAGTTCACCTGTACCTCCACACACATCATCTATTGCATCCGCTGCACCCGATGTGGCCTCCTCTATATTGGGGAGACGGGCCGCTTACTTGCTGAACGCTTCAGAGAACACCTCCGGGCCGCCCGAACCAACCAACCCAATCACCCCGTGGCTCAACACTTTAACTCTCCCTCCCACTCCACCGAGGACATGCAGGTCCTTGGACTCCTCCACCGGCAGAACACAACTACACGACGGCTGGAGGACGAGCGCCTCATCTTCCGCCTGGGAACCCTCCAACCACAAGGTATGAATTCAGATTTCTCCAGTTTCCTCATCTCCCCTCCCCCCACCTTGTCTCAGTCGGTTTCCTCTAACTCAGCACCGCCCTCCTAATCTGCAATCCTCTTCCTGACCTCTCCGCCCCCACCCCACTCCGGCCTATCACCCTCACCTTGACCTCCTTCCACCTATCCCACCTCCATCGCCCCTCCCCCTAGTCCCTCCTCCCTACCTTTTATCTTAGCCTGCTTGGCTCTCTCTCTCTTATTCCTGATGAAGGGCTTATGCTCGAAACGTCGAATTCTCTATTCCTGAGATGCTGCCTGGCCTGCTGTGCTTTGACCAGCAACACATTTGCAGCTTGCATCTGTGTTCTCATTCAGCTTTCGCATATTCAGTTTCGTACATTCACATGGCTGTTCAAGATGTCTGTGTCGTTTTTGCTAAAGCATTCATTTTCTCACAGGTTTTAAGATTAATAAAAGTCGGCTCATACTCTATACCTCCTCCTGAATAAATTCATTTGGAATCAGGTATCACTTTGTCCTGTTAAAACTCACCTTCTACAATCCCCCAGGGATACAGTCGCCCACGGACTCTCTGACCCCGTGCCTCCACCACTGTGTTGCTGCCAATGACTGCAAAGGGAATGCTCTCCTGAAATGAAAGGGAAGAATTGAAAGACCTGCATTGATATAACACCTTTCAGAGAAAACACAGGACCCAAATGGTTTGTGGCCAATGAAGTACTTCTGAAATGCAGTCACTTCTGTTGTAATGGAAATATGACAGCCACTTTATGAACACCAATATCCAACAAACAGTAATGTGATAATGATCTGATTTTGAGGCATATACACTGTCAGGTCATCACGCTTACCCTTCTACAAAAGAGTGCAGTGAGCCTTTTACATTGATTTGAGAAGGCAAATGGGGCCTCAGTTTACTGCATCATTCAAAAGCTGTCAGTTCTGACAAACCAGCACACTCTCAGTACCACAGTCATGTCTCATATCTGATTTTTATCTTCCAGCCCTGGAATGGGACTTGAACCCACAAACTTCAGAATCAGAAGAAAGTGGGTGATCCCAACAGAACCTCAGCTGATAGCTGATTCCCATCATCAAACAAAGCAAAAATGGCATTGAGCAAGATGAAGAAAACTGAAAGGGTAAACACTTCACAATGTCTGACTAACATCTTCTCACAATGTGACTTAATTTGTTAATTGATTCACACCTATATTAAGCAAATTGCATTTCAAAATAAATGAGGATTAATTAGTAAAGATAACAATTTCTGACAGTAAAGAAAGGAAGATGAACCTGGTTTGAATGGCCTGGAATGTTCCTCTGTGAGAATAGTTAGAGGCTTTGATCGCAGGCTTTCTTAATGACATGAGCAAACAGAAAGCAGAGTTTCTGAACAAATGAATGTAAATTGATGAAATAACTTCCTTTGTCTATCTCGTAGTGTTACGATCCTTATTGATTTCAAGGGACTTCAATACATTTTGAAGTTAGGCTCTATTCCATTATGTTTTATTCTGATTGCTGGTCAAACCATCAAAAGTCGAAATGAGGTCCTATTCGATTCAATCTGAAGTTTGAATTGGGGAGGATCACATTGACATTACAATTAAAAACAAACTGTACTCTATCAAGAAAATGGTCAGGGTTGATGCTGCTGTCGAAAATTGCTTAGCTGTACTTATTTTTATCACAGCTTTGTCTTCCCTGGAATTCATTTTCCCTGCAATCCAATTATGATTCATTCCTACAACTTTGATCTCCTCTCTTCATTCCTTCTTTCCAGTGTAAAATCCTTCTCTTGCCTTGAATCCTAGAATCCCATCTTACCTTGAGTTCCTTGTCTTGTTGTTTAAACTCGTCATCCTCATCTGAGTCACACTCTGGAAACTGATATATTTTAATTCCATATTGTTCAATTTCGTCTCTAATCTGCATTGGCATAGGAATGAACATGACAGAGTTAATTTCCTAAGAAACCGACGCATGTACTGAAATATTCATGATGACAATAACAATAAATTTGTTTGACGTAGTAAAGCATGCCAATGAATTTCAGGAGGAAACAGATACTAAGTAAGAGTCAGGACAAAGGAAGAAAGTCAAGTGATGGCACAATCATTGGATTGGCTTTGAGAGGTCTTTGGGAAATGTTGCAGGAAGACAAAGAATGAAAGAAGAGAATTCCAGAATCTGGAAGCATGATGACTGAATGCCCTGTGATAAAACGTGGTACAGGAGGAGGAATAAAAATATTATAGACTAGTGTCAGAGAGACATACAATATAAACTGAGACATGGGGATTGAACAGGTGGCAGAGATGGTGGAGGAATAGATGAAGTTTATGAAGTGTGGGGACTCCAAAATAATGGCTGTGGGACAGTGGTAAGCCCTAGGGTTGCTACAATAAACTGTTGGTACAATATACAATGGCAGCAGGAGTTCTGGAATTTGTTCAGGGTGGAACTGGATACTTAGGGCAGAAGAATATTATGGAATGTTGAGCTTGCAAATTACATTTAATGGAAGGTACAGCCAAGGGCCAGCAGATACACAGAGGTAGAAACAGTCAGCTTTGTTCATGGACAGGAGGCATGAAATGAAGACCCATTCAAAGCCAAACCTGTGCTTTGCCTGAGCAAACAGCCAAAGGGAAACATGAAAATGAAAACTAGGCCACAAAGCTGAGAAATATATGGTAGCACAGAGGTTTCATTACTGGGCCAATGTTGAAAGGTCTAATAATCCCAGAATATGAGTTTGAGTTCACTATTATTTCACTTTACAAATAACTCTTCAGCAAAAGCTTGGTATTAGTAAAAGTGAAACTGTCAGAATGTAAAACCTCCACTGGTTCACCAATTACCTTTAGAGTGGTCATGTCCAAGAGAGAATCTTAAACATACTAAAAAGACGAACTATTAATTATTTTCTGAAATAAGCTCACAGGCCGCTTAGTTGTGTCAAACCACAGGGAAACTAGGGAGGGGTGAAACTATGATGCCCATATTTTGATAACAAATTGAAAGAAAAAAGGCCCTGATCTCATCAGTTAGGTGAAAAATGTTCACAGGGTGCTGGACAGGCAGACCAATTGCACAGTGACAAGAAATGGAGCTGAGAACATTTATTTTTTTAGATGGTGATAGGCTCACAGGCCTACATTTAGTTATTAGGCTCTCAATAAATAATGCCAAGAGGTATGTTATAGATGAAAAGAAGTAAGCAGTTGACAATGGAACATTGGAGCTTTCCATGGGTGCCAGACACAAAGGGGTCAACAATTCAAATGATACAATCACTGAGTCCATATGGAGCAGATTCAGGGAAGACCACCATGACCAATCTGTACTGCAGTTTTCTGCCTCCTGACAGGGTGAGTGCTGCCTGTGCACAATCAGTTGAAATTTTGAACTTGGCATTGAGACAAAAAACATGACACTATTTGGGTTCACTGATAAATGTGTGTCAAGGTGCCTGGCATATTCTGGGGTCTGGGTTCAAAACCCACCACAACATGTGGTGGAATTTCTATTTTAAAAAGTATCTGGAATTGACAGCCTAATGATGACAATGTCGATGGTCAGAAAAACCCATTCAGTTCAATAACGTCCTTTAGGGAAGCAAACTGCCATCCTGGTCTGGCCTACATGTGACTCCAGACCCGCAGCAATGTGGTTGACTGTCATTTGCCCTCTGGGCAATAAATGCTGACCTAGCCAACGAAGCCTTTATCCCATGAATGAATATAACAAAAAATTCTCAGGATATCAAAATGGGACCAGTGATATTGATGCAATCGTTTCCATCTGGAGGAACTGAAATCAACCCTTTTGTTTTTAGCTCAGAATTGTCATTTTATGAAGGTGATTCTTACCCTCTCTTTGAGTTTCTTCACTTCAATGGGCGTGAGAGAGTCGGCTTTTGCAATCACTGGCACAATGTTCACTTTCTGGTGCAATGCCTTCATGAACTCTGTGTCCAGCGGCCGCAACCTTGACCCAAACAGATGGACTAAATTATTCTTCCGACAGACAAATTATCCTTCCTGACAAAATAAACAGATCTTCGCAGAGATAAATCACGTCTACCCCAACACAAACGGATCTCTGCTAAGAAAAATCACCCCCCACAACAGACATAAGAACAGATCACCCCCCCCCAATCTAAACAAAAAGAAACAGATCTTCTTAGAGACAAATCACCAGCCCCCACATCATCAAATAGATTGCACCTCAGGAGATAGTCAGATCACACCTTACAGTGAGTGAACAGTTCTCAGCAATGGAGTTAATTCAGAGCTGTCAGGATCACCGCTTTTCCTCCTGGCTCCCAGCAAGGGAAGTAAAATATTTAAACCTAAATTGCTTTTTTCGGCCTCTAGCTGTTACTTCTATCTGTCTACTCAATAAAGGAATCATAAACAAGCAACCAACTACTAACTGCACAGGACCTGATGCCTGTTTCAAATGCAAACTGGGATGTTTACAGAAGAGTCTTTATTAATATGGTGACTCGGCACTTCTTAGATTAGATTAGATTTATAGTGTGGAAACAGGCCCTTCGGCCCAACAAGTCCACACCGACCCGCCGAAGCGAAACCCACCCATACCCCTACATTTACCCCTTACCTAACACTACGGGCAATTTAGCATGGCCAATTCACCTGACCCGCACATCTTTGGACTGTGGGAGGAAACCGGAGCACCCGGAGGAAACCCACGCTGACACGGGGAGAACGTGCAAACTCCACACAGTCAGTCGCCTGAGGCGGGAATTGAACCCGGGTCTTCAGGCGCTGTGAGGCAGCAGTGCTAACCACTGTGCCACCGTGCCGCCCACAAGTTTATTCCTTTATGGAATAAACACAAGTATGGCAGCTCCTGACAATTTGGACGTTTAGGTTCTCAGTTTATACCTGTAAAACAAGCACATTGTGACCTAATTTTGGCGGCATAGAAACATTCTCCCCAGGCAAAACAAATTAATCACAGAACCACATCCTTACTGCCATCTAAATCATCTAAAATGTGTCCGAACTAACGGAGAAGCAAAACTCAACAGTAATCTACAAACAGAATCCCATAAAGGTTAAGGGAACTCATTCCCCAAGATACAGAAAAGTCAGATTGATATAAAGATCTGAGAAATAATATTTCTGTCTCTTGCTCTTAGATACATATGTTTCTCCCAAAACCTTTCAACTCCTAAAGGATAAACTGAGCACAGAGTTCCACAAAGTACTGCAAAAGCCCAATCGTGGCTCCTTCCTGGAGGAGTATCAACTCCGAAACAGATATTATGTCCACTCATCTCTTACAGTAATATGTTCCCAATGAGGTCCATATTTATCTCCCTTGCAACATTGATACTTCCTTCTTAACCACTACAACAGCAGCATTACACTCGTGCCTCTGCCTCACAATTTCAGTAACAAAAGGAACTGAGAAAAGAACAAGACAATTGCCCTCAGCTCAACTTTTCTTCTCACCCGTGTCCATAAGGAGAGATAAAATACAGGCAACAATGCACTCGGTTATCCTGAATGTTCTTCCTGTTCAGGCCGCTCTCGTCTCGGAAATACTGTTCAAACTGCTGGTCAATGTAGTCAGCTATAGGTTTCCAGCTGCAACAGAATAGGAAGAGGCTGGAATCAAATGTCTGATGTGGGTTCTTTATTAGTATAGTCTAGCAAAGTAGCAATACAACTGTGATGTCCTCTGAGTTTGATCAAATGGACATTGTCGTAAGAACATATGAGAGCACAAAAGCAAGACAAGGGCATTCAACCCATGTATCAAATTGCTTCCAAGTTTGTCCTAATGCTGACTTGTTTCAGCAGTGTCATGCTTTCACATATAGCGTTACATTCAAAGCAGCAATAACCTGAAACCCTTAAGAGTATAGAATGGACCTAGGCCATTTGTTCCCACTTTATCCAAAGCATATGAAAAATTATTGCATCAGGATCCCCCTCATCCGTACAGGAGTCAAATCTTCTTTAAAAGAACTACCATATGTAAGTTTCTGCCTCGTACATTAGCTGACATTTCCTGTCTATTTACATCTCAAGTTCTTCAGTCTACAGAACCAACCCAGGTACTCTGTGTTGCTGTTGATGTTACAGCAACCCGACAATGTTCGGGATTATCTGTCTGGGTTCAGAGCCTGGATGTTGGCATCAAGCAAAGGTGCTGACCCCACATCGTGTCAGGAGCAATGATCTAACTGAGCTATTGTAGAATTTGCCAACCAGTATCTAAAGGGTGTACTCAGCAAACTATAAGGGCAGCTGGTGAGCTCTGAAAACTGGAGGCATATTAGGAGCGCTGAAGGAGCTGCAACCTCACAGTGCAGCTAAGTGAGAGCAAGGGTATCCTGAGGCTTTTCGCTCAGCACTGTTTAAAAATTTAAATTTAAAATCAGTCACACCTACATGACCACTATTATAGAAGGAAAAAGTGTGAGTTGCTAGAATTAACCTGCCCTATATATATCCAGTCTTTACTTCAAACTAGTACAATGGCAAGCATGATATGATAGGTAATTATGTCAATAGAAAGAAACAAAATATAGATTTATGCACTATGTGTTTCATCTGACAGTCTTAGAAAAGGGAGTTCAGCTCCACTGTGAACAATTGACATTGACTGTACAGTTTATAGTCAACACAGGAACCGTTAAGTCTGCTGTTTTGATATTTTGGGCTTTATTCTAAAAAGACAGCAACTTTGTTCAATCATTTGCTTGGGGAATTTACAGCTTTTAATTTTTGTTCACAAGCGCTTATTTTAGTTGCACAATATTAACATGACTCTTTCTGGAATGCATGTTAGCATCACATTATATAAATCGACAACTATTGAAAATAATGAACCAAGAGGAGCCATAAATTCACTGGAGTTGCCCGAGAAGAGTGAACACAAATTCATGACATCTTGTTCGACAAGTGATATAGTTCAGCTCTCTCTGAACACACATCTTGAACAGCTACTCCTGTTCCTTTTTATATAAGCAGACGCTCAATACTATTTATAGCACAGACGCTGAGGTTACAATTGTTTTTTTGCAGGGCAAGAATTCCATAAACAGAACAAGTTGTGCACAGAGTTTCATCATTCACATTCTATGTGGAAATTTCAGAGACAGAATGCTGATATATAGTAGTAGACACGACTTGCATAAATCCTGATATAAATACCAAGTGTGGTTTATGCACTGCCAATGCATATTACTACGCTCACCATGCTTCAGTAAGGTTGCAGTTATTCTCAATTATTCAGACTAGTAATTACTAAAACACCCATTTCTAGAGAAAGGAACTGCAGTAAGTTATCAAGTCTCTCAAACTATTTGTGTAAGCCATGACTGCTTTGAAACTAAAATTCATCAAAACGCTTTGGTTCTATAATATTAAACATCCATACCAAAGAAAACATTATCAGTTTTAGTTTTGAAAATGAGAACTGACATCAAATCAGCAACATTCTGTGCGATAGAGTTACAGGTTTTCATTACCTTTTTGGAAAGTCAATGTTACCTCATATCAGCCCAGAACATGCATCCCTAGGTTTCGTCTAAGCCTCTTGACCAGATGGAATTCTCCTCTCTTACCTCAATTCAAATTTCTTCAATTAGGCCACCTCTTAATCTTTTTATATTCAAGGACATACTATAAGTATAGTCCATGCTTTCAGTTCTCAGACTTTAACTTATAATTTAAACCATGATATTTATAGAGATGTCATAGAGATGTACAGCATGGAAACAGACGCTTTGGTCCAACCTGGCCATGCCAGATATTTCAACCCAATCTCGTCCCACCTGCCAGCACCCAGCCCATATCCTTCCAAACCCTTCCTATTCATATACCCATCCAAATGCCGCTTAAATGTTGCAATTGTACCAGCCTACACCACTTCCTCTGGCAGCTCATTCCATACACGTACCACCCTCTGCGTGAAAAATTTGCCCTGTAGGTCTCTATTATATCTTTCCCATCTCACCCTAAACCTATGCCATCTGGTTCTGGACTCCCCCACCACAGGGAAAAGACTTTGCCTATTTACCCTATCCATGCCCCTCATAATTTTGTAAACCTCTATAAAGTCACCCCTCTGCCTCTGACACTCCAGGGAAAACAGCCCCATCCTGTTCTGTCTCTCCCTATAGCTCAAATCCTCCAACCCTAGCAACATCCTTGTAAATCTTTTCTGAACCCTTTCAAGTTTCACAACATCTTTCCAATAGGTAGGAGACCACAACTGTACGCACTATTCTAACAGTGGCCTAACCAATGTTCTGTACAGCCACAACATGACCACCCAATGCCTGTACTCAATACTCTGACCAAACACCTTCTTCACTATCCTATCTACCTGCAACTCCACTTTCAAGGAGGTATGAGCCTGCACTCCAAGGTCTCTTTGTTCAGCAGCACTCCCTTGGACCTTAACTTTAAGTGTATAAGTCCTGTTAAGATTTCCTTCCCAAAATGCAGCACCTCGCAGTTATCTGAATTAAATTCCATCTGCCACTTCTCAGCCCATTGGCCAATCTGGTCAAGATCCTGTTGGTATTAGGATAATGCATCTGCAATGCATTCTCGTGAAGAATATAAAGTCCTGAGATTGCAGTGCCCAAAGAGGAACACAATAAATGGAATCTAATCACAGCACTGCACAGCTGTATCATAACTTCAACACGTACATTTTCATCCTTCCAACATTCTAATAACCTTTTCGGTTTTATCTAGGAGCTTGTACTTGGATCACAAAATCTATACATCCAAGTGCTTTTTAATTTAGGCAATGGGACTAGATTAATTTAGGATACTTGGGCAGCATGGATGAGTTGGACCAATGGGTCTGTTTCCGTACAGCACATCTCTATAACGCTATGACTCAAAAAGTAATCTATCTTAATCAATTCCCAAGTGGACAATGCCACATCTTCCTACACTTCCTACATCTTCCAACCACCACAGAGTAGTGGCTGTAACAAGATCAGCTAGGTGGACATCATAGAACATGAGTTCCCTAATTAGGGCTGTTAATCTGGTCCAATCAGGGAGCCCTAGCTGACAGATAAGAACAGGAATGTAGCCCAATAGTATGTAGGGGCAAACCAAGAGCAAGAAAGTGGGTAGGCCATCTTCAGCACTGTCACCCCAGGTGGGTACCGGGATGGCCTGTCCGGTAGGGCGATTAGGGATGCCGGACGGTGGGTAAGCCATCCTGACCGCTGTCATCCTGGGGGTGGTTGGGGAAGCAAGGACAGGCTGTCCTAGAGATGGTCGGAAAGTGTATCAGGGCAGACTGAACACTGGAAGGGACATTGGGTGGACTGAGAGATGAAAGGTGCTTAGGGGCGGGCTGCCTTAGAGTGGCCGGAAGGTGGGAGGGATGGGGGGAGGGGTGGTCTTGCTGGGTTCCTGGTGGTCTGTATTGTATGCACTGTTTTTTATGTAATTGGATTGTCTTGTATGTACAAACGTTATTGTTACTGTTTTGTAATGAATGAAACTAGGATTTGAGGTTCCTCATTTCCCTGAAAACTGGTTGAATGGTAAGGTTTGGGACCTGGCTTTGCTGCTCCTCTCCCTCATAAAATTGCTGTTTCTCTGTATACAGCTGCTAATGTTAATTGTTTTGTAAACTGTGAATTATTTACTAAAAATAAAAAAAGAACAGGAATATCAGACATCTTTTTCACTCTGAGACATGGCTCTGAGGAAGTTGGATCAATGTCAAGGACTCTCTCTGGGTAAATGTGATTTGGTGATGGGATACTAGTCTCTGTGGAGTTACTTCACACAGTTTGTACTCTCACTGAATCTATCTATTGACATAATTCAGAAAGCCAGGAAGCAAAGGACGGAACTGGCGGCAAGCTTTAAGTATGTTTTATAAGCAGTGAATCACTATAGTACACATCACAAATATTTATGACCTTATCCAACAATCATGGTTCAGAGAGCTGCTTTTTATAGGGGCACAACTGAACCCTCAGTTAATGTCCATTATCAAGACACAGTTAAATACAATTAATATTGACGGCCATTTACAACTTGCTGCTTTCATCTGCACCATTTACTCTCTCACCTTACAATGTCTTGTGATCTTAATTTATTAGCTAACACTCATATTTCCATTGAAACCAAATCAACACTTGATGGAATTAGCTGTCCGTGTCCCCATGACAGCCTAATGCTCAGTTTCATTTGTACACACCTTTGTATATTGTTCACTGCATCCCCAAATCCAGGTGTGTCAACTATCGTCAATTTTAGTTTGACACCTTTCTCTTCAATGTCCACTGTGTGTTTTATAATCTCCACTGTTTGGTTGATCCTCTCTGTAAGAAGTTGGAGAAAGCATGAGTCAAAATCTCCTGCAAACCCAATCAGCATTTAATGCTCTGCACATTCTTAAGAGTGATAGCTATGTTTCCTATCTTAATTAACAAAGATAATGAATTAATCTGATATCACAACAGATCTTTAACCCACGAAGTAAAAGCTGTTTTTTCACTAGAGTTGGCATCCTGTATTAGGTCAAAGATCGGTGTTGATAAGTGGATGTTTGTGAATATCTCCATAAATGGTGGATAGACAACATGAAAACAATGCTAACAAAGGAGACAGATTAGGTACTTTTGATTCTGGTTGGCAACATTTTATCAAACTGGAAGATGACAGAGGTGAGCAGTTATTAAGGAAATAATTTAGTGAGGAAAGTTGGGGGAGAAAGGAAAAGATGCAGAAGAATGTAATGGAATGGAGGCGTGACAAAGTGACAGAAATGATGATGTGGTGCAAGGCAACTGAGCCAATAAAGAAAAAAAAGGAAGGAAACAAAGAATGTATCCAGAAGAGGAGTAAAATAATTTACGGCATAGCAAACGTCATTAAACACACGGTCAAGGTTTCTGTGGTTCTCAATATGGAAGAAAAAAGTAGGTCCTTGTTGCAATGCCATTCATCCCTGACATCATCACTTACAATGAACTGTTATCATAACATTTTTCTTTCACTACAGATTTTGTCTGGTCTTGAATAGAATCCCTACAGAGTGGAAACAGGCCATTTGGCCCATTGAGTCCACACGGACCCTCCAACGAGTATCACACCCCTTTCCCTGTCTCTATATTTCCCATCCACCTTACCTACACATCCTGGAAACTAGGGGCAATTTAGCATGGGCAATCCACCCAACCTGCACATCTTTGGACTGTGAGAAGAAACCAGAGTAAATCAATGCAGATACGTGGAAAATGGGCAAACTCCATACAGTTACCAAAGTATGGAATCGAACCAATGTCCCTGGTGCAGTGCAGCAGCAATGCTAACCACTGAGCCACTGTACTACTCAAGGTCTGCTAAACGTTTATTTTAGAGTTCCAGTATCCACAGTATTTTGCATTGTTGGTGTAGGCGGTGTCATTTTCATCGAATATGCAGCACTGAAATAGGCCGTTCAGCCCAACCATTCCATGCTTGTGTTTTGTCTCCACACAAACCTCTTTTCAGCCTTCTTCATCTTACTTGTGACAATGAAAATGGGATGAGGTGTTTCAGTTGTGAGGGTAGTTCATAACGCTTGGGGCTATGTCCCTCAAGAAATGAAGGTAAAAGGGTAATGGGGTAGAGGCATTCAGAGTCAAAGGGGCCCAAGTGAAGCAGATAGGAAGACACTGTTCCTATTGGCCGAAAAATCAAGGATCAGTGATCAGTGACTTAAGGTACAGCAAAACGAGCAATAAAAAAATTGCTTTTATATAGGGAGTGGTTAGAATCAGGAATGCACTGCCAGAGAGTGTAGGGGAAGCAGACTCAATTGTGGTGAAAGAGAACAGATATCATTTTCCCAGAAAGAAGTTAGGGAAAAGACTAAAACCTGGGACTAGCTGAGAACCTTGTACATACAGCCAGCATTGAAACAAAAGGCTGAATAGTCTTAAACTGGGGTATGACCGTTTTATGATCTAATCAGCATAAACTGCTATTACCTCCTTCCTTGTGCGCCATTTAGACAAAACCTGGATAAACAGTGATGATATCAAGCTCAACTGGAACTGAGTTTGTGGTGACTATTCTGTGGTGATGGCCATTGCTTTGGTTAAAAGGTGATGCACAGGCCTCCCATCTAATAATAGTAGGAACTGGGTCAGGGCTCCAGGTCAGGTTTCCAGTGAAGTCTCCAAAAGCAAAAACTGATCTGAATTAAAACTCTTTATGAGGGGATGTGGTGTAAGAGATTAGTGAAAACAAAGCAGATATTTATCAAATGAGCAGCTATTGCTCCCTTAACCAAGCCATACCCCATTCAGGATGGTATTAATAACGGGCAATAAAGATGTGCAAGGTGGAAACTCCCACAACATCACATCCTCCTTTGAGGTTAAAGATGAGGTTTTCAAAAGTTGAAGCATTTCATTATGAGTCCAAAGTGTCAACACTTATCACCTCCCTCCTCGCCACTACAATTTTGATTTTAGCATCATATTAAAAGATTTTAGATCTTACCTTCAGCATTGAGAAGTTTTCTGTCTTTGTACAGATCTGTCAGGAAAAGGCTCTTGACCAAAGTGGACTTTCCCAGCCCGGACTCTCCTGTGGAGAGAGCAGTCATGAATTTCCAATGCACATCAAGCGGCAACTAATTTCTCCAAATACACTTCATAAGCAGAAAAATGGTTAATTCCACTCAAACCGGTTTGTCTATGTGCCACTCAGATTTGCTATTACACCATGACCTTTGTAGCAAACCTGCCTAGAACATTTTGTTTTGTTACATGGCAAATAAAAAGGAATGCACTCAAATATGACATGAATTGTATCTTAAGAAGAATGAGGAGAGGCTGATTCTGTTGGGCCAATTGGGGTTGCTTCCAGGTTTCCATAGGAAAGCCCCCAGTAGGAATTAAATGTCCTTCAGGCACCTAGGGAGCCACTGTCAGGGATTTCTTGTAATTGAGGTTCCTAGTGGTACACTTCACTGCCTGCATGTACTGACCAGAGACCCAATATCACCATGGAATACAGGTCACACTTGAGTGAGGGTAGGATGGGATTGCAGGGTGTGGAACACAACAAGGATGTGAGCGAGTAGGAGAGTCATGGTCAAATGCAAGAGCAAGGGGCTGTTTTTCAACCTGTGCTTACTTGATGGAACCCCTGCTAGAGGAGTGGGCCCTGAAAGCCAAGCCTCAAATTGCTGTATCATTCCTTGCCCCTGATCCCCAACCTACACTTTCAGTTTGGGTTTCCTTGGTGAGTGTGGACCAACACTTCATTCAGCAGCTGCCACCACATGGGTGACAATGAAGGGCTGCGGTCCGCTGGACAGCAATGCCACAGTCCTCAATCCCAGGGGTTGCCCAATACTCATAGAGTCATAGAGACGTGGAGCATGGAAACAGACCCTTCAGTCCAACATGTCCATGCCGAACAGATATCCAAAATTAATCTAGTCCCATTTGTGGGCGGCACGGTGGCACAGTGGTTAGCACTGCTGCCTCACAGCGCCTGAGACCCGGGTTCAATTCCCGACTCAGGCGACTGACTGTGTGGAGTTTGCACGTTCTCCCCGTTTCCTCCGGGTGCTCCGGTTTCCTCCCACAGTCCAAAGATGTGCGGGTCAGGTGAATTGGCCATGCTAAATTGCCCGTAGTGTTAGGTAAGGGGTAAATGTAGGGGTATGGATGGGTTGCGCTTCGGCGGGTCGGTGTGGACTTGTTGGGCCGAAGGGCCTGTTTCCACACTGTAAGTAATCTAATCTAATTTGCCAGCATTTGGCCCATATCCTTCTTAACCCTTCCTATGCATATATCCATCCAGATGCCTTTTAAATGCTTTAATTTTACCAGCCTCCATCATTTCCTCTGGCAGTTTATTCCACACACGCACCACATTCTGCATGAAAATGTTGCCCCTTAGGTCCCTTTTATATCTTTCCCCTCTCACCTTAAACCTATACCCTTTAGTTTTGGACCCCCCCACCCCAGGAAAAATACCTTGGCTATTCCCTCTATCCATGCCCTTAATGGTTTTATAAATCTCTATAAGATCATCCCTCAGCCTCCGTTGCTCCAGGAAAAATAGCCCCAGACTATTCAGTCTCTCCCTATAGTTCAACCCTTCCAACCAGCAACTTCCTTGTAAATCCTTTCTGCACCCTACCAAGTTTACTAACATCTTTCCTATAGCAACTTTCAAAGGCACTTAACATCTTTAGGTCTCTCTCATAGGATTCAAGGTAGTTCCCCACCAGTTCAACTAGATGAAACCCTTGTCAGGCTGATTAAATATCATTCTATTTCGTTATCCTTACAGCACAGATGGTTAAAAAAAATTTGACAGACATTCAAAATTGTGAAGCATCTGATACAGCAAATGAAAAAAAAAATTCCAGTAGCACAAAGACCCAAAACTAGAGAACATAGATTTCAGGTAATTTACACATATTAATAGAAATGAGATGAAGACAAGAAACTATAGACAGTGAATTATTGTGATCTGGAACAATTTTCCTTAAAGTATGATCTAAAGTAGACTTAATAATAACTTGCAAAAGGGAACTGGATAAATATGTGAAAAAAAACTGGTGAACTGAAAAGCAAGGTAAAGTGCTTCCAGTTATTGAGTTGTTCTTTCAGAGAGCTGGCACTGGCTTCATTATCATTGAAAAGTTTCATTTCAGATTAATAGCTTGAAATCAATGTAATTTAGATAATAAAAAAGAATGAATTTTAAACAAGTAGCTGTAATTAAGCAGTTCCAGAGGCTTTGTTTTCATACAAAATTCATTGATTTAGCAATTCAAATTAAACGAACAGCAACAGGTTGCAGTCCATATAAGATTTACAGATCTCACCTTTCTGCATGAACTTCCAGACCTTGTACCAAGAATGCTGTATAAAAAAAACTCTCTTCATGTTGAAACACACAGAAATATTTGAAAGATAGCAACTCAATAACATTCAACAACCACCAGTAGTACTACTCAGTAAAAATCAGGCTGAAATTGGATTTGGGAGAATGAAGTCAATGGAATTTAAATCCTGGCAAGCCATAAAACCAGCAACAATTGGAGGGCCAACTGTTTGGTCTTCACACCTGTGATGATACTATGGCTTTAAGAAATGTACTTTGTCCCTGTTTCTTTTTGAAGAGAGGTTTTAAAACTGAGTTGCCAAACTGTCTATTGAAAGCCCATAAAGTGAACAGCTTGACAGACATTGGTTTTTTTTAAAAGTTGGAACAATAGAAGCAGCCTAAATGGGTGGGGCAAGCTCCCACAGCTCCAGGATTTTTAGTTTTAGTTTTTCAGTCACAAGTGGTCTCACCTGACGAAGAAGCAGTGCTCTGAAACCTTGTGATTTCAAACAAACCTGTTGGACTACAACTTGGTGTCATGTGACATCTGCCTTTGTCCAGCCCAGTCCAACAACAGTACCTCCACATCATGAGTCTCATGAGAAGTTTGACTCAGGGTCTGGCCCTGATATCATATGGAAAGTGTGACGGCAGGAGAGCAGCAGATCTCCCATGGATAAGACAGAGAAAGAGTACTCAGGCTGCCTTTTGGAATATTCTACTGATCTAATAAATATAAAGCAGTGGACTGGGAGAAGCCCATAAAGGGATCCATTATTCTTTTACTTTCAGATATTAACAAGCCATTGATTCATTTTAAGCACTTTCTGTTTCCAAATACCACCAAATTTGTGAGAAGTGATGACATAAAATAGTAATACTTTCAAAAGCTCTTAACCTTGTTCACCTATTCTTATCTTTCTCATATGTTTAGCAACATCAGCTATGATCCTTTTCCAAACCCCACACCAACCTTCTTCCTGAATACCTAGATCATGTTGGGAAATGATCTAATGGTATTCTTTTTTTGCTTTGTTTTAACCGGTGCCTTATCAACCGACACTCTTGATTAACTGCCAAAGATTATACACCTCAAATAGTGTCATTGAGATGTACAGCACGGAAACAGACCCTTCAGTCCAACTTGTCCATGCCAAACAGATATCCTCAATTAATCTAGTCCTATTTGCCAGCATTTGGTCTGTATCCCTCTAAATCCTTCCTATTTGTATACCCATCTAGAGGCCTTTTAAGAGTTGTAATCACACCAGCCCCTGGCAGCTCATTCCATATACGTACCACCCTTTGAGTAAAAAAGTTGCTCGTTGGGTCTCTTTTATATTTTTCCCCTCCCACTTTAAACCTATTTCCCCTAGTTTTGAACTCCCCTATCTTGGGAAAAAGACCTTGACTATTCACCCTATCCATGCCCCTGATGATTTTATAAACTTTTATAAACCTCTGTACCCTTCAACGACAATGTTCAAGTATATTTATACTGTAAATAAAGCATAACAGTGATGTGCATACCCCCTGCATAAAGTTCTATTATTTATTGTGTGTGTTTACATTGAATTTAGGAGGTGTGTTGATTTTTTGAGGAATATGGATGTCTTGAAGCTTTGTTTGGTCAGGGTTCACTGCAGCAATATGTATAACTTGATTATCTAGAATATTTGATCAACTGGCAGATTCCTGGTTAATAAAAATGTTTGCTGTGGAAATTTGCCCAAGTGGCAGCACTGGGTGGATTTTTACTACGGAAGGCTTTTGAGCAACATTTAAACACATGAGAGAGGGATTTGTCAGTGCTTCCCTCACTCCAATGTTGGAACTTCAATGGATATGTGCTTTATACACAATGATTGTCTTCACAAAAGAAAAATCAAACCTGCATTTATTAAGCACTTTTTATGACTTTAGATTGCCTCAAAGCGTAACTAGTCCAGGAATTTTACAGTTACTATTGTAAAGCATCAAAAACAGGCATTCAATATACACAGCAAGACCCCAAAAATTAAATGTGCAAAATAATCAAACCATCTGTTTTAGTATCACTGATTCGGAAATAAATGTTGATCAGGACATCAACTCATAGAATCATGGGATTCCTACCATGTGGAAACAGGCCCTTTAGCCCAACAAGTCCATACCAACTCTCCAAAGAGTAACCCACCCAGACCCATTTCCCTACCCTATTATAGTATATTTATCCCTGACTAATGTCCCAAACCTACGCATCCCTGAACACTATGTGCAATTTAGCATAGCCAGTTCACCAACCTGCACATCTTTGGACTGTGTGAGGAAACTGGAGCACCTGGAGAAAACCCACACAGACACGGGAAGAATGTGCAAACTCCACACAGATAGTCACCTGAGGCTGGAATCAAACCTGAGTCCCTGGTGCTTTGAGGCAGAAGTGTTAACCACTAAGCCACTGTGCCACCCTTTGTGCTCCTGCCCTTCTTCTTTTGTGGTAATCAGAGCTTTATACCTTTTCTGAAAGATGGACCCTCTGACAGTGCAACACTCCCACAGTATGGCAGGTTGTTTTCACATTGAGAAAAGCTCTGAGGGTATCTGTCATTATGTACTTGCCACCAATGTCATGGGATGACAACCCAGAGCAGAAAGCCAAACTGTTTCCACCCCCTAACCCTACGGTGCTAAAAATCTCAAAAGCAAAACACTGCTGTTGCTGGCAATCTCAAATGAAAAGAGAAAATGTTGAGCAAACTCAGCAGGCCTGACAACATAGTAAAGAAGAGTCATATCAAACTAACTCTGTTTTTCTCTCTCTACTGCCAGATGTGCTGAATTTCCCCAGTATTTTCTCTTTTTAGTGCTAAAAAATCCTTCTTGTTACATTACTCCTGCGAATATCCCAACTGAGGTCAATTAGTTCAGCATAGGCTACGTTCTGAAACAGGAAATTTTATGGATCTATAAATGAAGACCTTGCCTGTTGTTTACCAACTGAGCTTTTGCTGAACCACAGAGGACATGAGCAGGGAATATTTCATTCGGTTAATCAAATTCCAGATAATCAAATGCCAGATAACACAGTTTAGCCAAGCAATGGGACCTTGCAATCTTGCTGGATAATCCAATATTCGGATAATCAAATGCTAGATAATCAAGTTTCCTCTGTATAGATCCTTTGAATGCCCTCTCCTTTACAATTGATGGACCACAACAGAAATGTGTACAGTCTAAAGGATGCACCTGAGCAATTAACAAAGGTTATTTCTACAGAATGACCTAAAGCTGCTCTCACTAGAAAAAGTAAGGCAGTTGGTCCATGTGAACACATCACCTCCATGTTCCCTTCCAAGGCACACAGCATCCGAACATGCGTTCTCATTTATTCATCACTGGGCCAAAACTGTGGAACCCCCTATGGAAGAGAAGTTTTTGCATACTTTTTCCATTCAGACTGCAGTCATTCAAGAAGAAAGAGCTCCACCACTTTCCCACAGGCATCTGAGAATGGCAAATAGATGCCTGGTTTGCAAATGATGCCTATATCCCAAGATTAAATTTAAAAAGACAATTTCTTTTAAAATTCCCATTCAGATCATGTGAATTACATTCCTAATATTAAATTCTAGCAATCTTTCAGTATAAATGGAGGCAAAAGCATCTGCTTCTAAGGAGCATGTTTGAAGTAATTCAAAAAACAGACCACAGCATCACCAATTTTCCACTAATTTCATATCATGCTTGTTCTTTGGGATCTATACAAATGTTATGACATTTTTTTTGCCATTTCTTTACTCTTTGTATCCAGGACTGAGTCAAACTAACACGTTGGTCAAACCTTTAACATAAGCTGATGTCACCATATTGAATTTTTATTGTTATTTCCTTTTACCAGTTTACATAAGTGAGAGCAAGGAGCATTCTTACCTGCTACCATTAACGTAAAGTCAAAGCCTTTTTTTACTGATTTACGATGGACCTGGTTGGGTAGTGTAGCAAATCCCACGTATTCCTTTTCCACATCCTGAAACGAAAAAAACCTTTAGACATTGGAAAACCTCAAAGAGCTGATACCCAACTGAGGAAGCTCCAGATTGCCTCACAACTCACTGAAGGCTAACTATAGCTTGCACCATATTCTGCTCGTTCAAGTGACACAAAAGAAATTGCTGCATACTTAAGTGTTGTTGGCCATGAGCAATGTGACAATAATGTGGAAAGTGGAGCACCTTCCTGCTGACAACACCCTGCACTGATAGGTCAGATGTCAGAGTGAAATCTGGCTTGAAAGAAACCAACATTTCTTTCAAACCATGGAGGTCAGTTACTGAACACACTCACAAGAGTCTGCCAGTATACTTTTAACACAAAGAATAAACCATTTATTAGACGAGAAAAACATGAACCATGCTACCTTAGACAAAAAGGGTGAAAAGAAGAAGGATGCAAAGACTTCAGAGAGGATGTATAAAAGAATGATTCTAGAGTTTTCAGTTATGAAGGTAGACTGGAGAAGCTGGGCTTGTATTGCCTAGAGTTGAGATGGTAAAGAGGAGTTTGATGGAAATGTTCAAAATGAGTAGGTTAGAGGTAGGTAGGACAAAATGCATTGCTTCGGCAGAAATGTCGAGAAACCAACTTGAGGTGTTTGGCTAAAGAAACAGGAGGAAAAGGCATTTTCATGTTTATGATCTGGAATATAGTACCTGAGCATGTGATCAAGACAAATTCAATTGTGGCTTTCAAAAGAGAGTTGGACAAACACCTGAAGAGTGAATTATTTGTTGGACTGTCGAAAAAATTCAGGGCCAGCAGAGTTGCTTGGGCAGAGAGAAGGCATAGACATGATAGGCTGCAGGACAGATGGAAGCCATTTTGAAATAAAGTGCAAGCTTACACACCTACAAAGTGCTCAAGTGAAAACAAACTTAATCAAGCACAGTCTTGATACAAACTGAAGGTGCTAATTCCAATGATAAGTACCAAAGCGCAACATACAGGAGAAACAATGAGGCAGGAAAAGCGAACCAGATGCGTCCAACTACAAAACAAGTACAATGCATACAATTCTCAGAAAAATAATAACCACAAAACTCACTTCCTACCACCAGTCCCTTGGTTATTGTGATAGTGAAAAAAACACTTTGTGCACAGACAGAGAACAAGACAATTCCTTATCAGGTTCCAGAAAAGTTCCATAGCATTTCTTATCCCATGAATTACATTAAGACAATGACAATGGTTATGTAGGCCAATGGGACATCTATTTTGCAGCCAGTCAACTCCCACAAGCAGCAACGAGATGAAAGGTGGTCAGTCTGCTTTATAGTCATGTTGTTTAAGGCAAGAGTGGTCAGAGGTAGTGAACTCTCATTTACCAACTGCCATTATCAATATTTGCCTAAAACATCCAAATCAGCAAATAGGACTTCAATTTAGAACCGTCAGTAATGCCACAATTTGTTCCACACTGAAGCATAGATAAGGCGTCACAGAGAGATCGGAGCATTATTCAAACATCAAACCAACTAATGCTCAATATAGAAGATGTGGAGTGAGTCTCTCTTCGACAAGGCTTTGGATTTTGACATGAACTGCATTTACTTGATGGCAACCAGGGCAAACTTGGGACTCTACAGTAATATTGTTGCTGGATCAGTGGTGCTGGAAGAGCATAGCAGTTCAGGCAGCATCCAACGAGCAGCGAAATCGATGTTTCAGGCAAAAGCCCTTCATCAGGAAGGGCTTTCCAGCATCTGCAGTCATTGTTTTTACTCAATAATATAGTTGCACCAAGTCCAAGCACACCATGGTTCCTGAATCAAAACCAATTGTCTTGAGTGGATTCTTATGCAAACACATCCATGCATTGATAATAATTGATTACTGATCATTTACTTAATTTTTTTTATTACTTACTGAAAGCAAGCTTTTTCAGAATGCTGCATGTGTAGATATGACACCAGATTACGTAAATAATTAGTTGCATTATTTAGTAGACTGTAGTGGTCCCAAACAAACCTTGGTATGCAAGCTAACACAAGGGAAACACAATTCTTGATGCCCAGAGATCCTTACCATTTGGACTGACAAGTAAGAGAATCTTAGTTCCAGGCATGTTGAGCCGGTTACAATTAAACAGAGTGCAAACTCCACAGAAAAACTCCCCCTAACTGCTTTACTTGATACCAGAACTAACTATCATGAACAAATGAGCAAGTTGGGGCTGTTTTCTCAAGAAAAGTAAAGACTAAGAGGTGTCCTGATAGCTAGTATTGTCTCATGTGCTTTACAGGCAGATCATACTATACAAGTGTGTCAGGGTAACAGAGCAGAATGCAGGATACAATGTTATAGCTGCTGAGAAGGTGCAGATCAATGTTAACATTAAAGAAGTCCATTCAAAAGCCTGATAACAGCCGGGAAGCAGCTGTTCTTGAATCTATTCGGATGCGTTTATATCTTCTTTCTGACAGAAGAGGGTGGAAGAGAGCATAACTGGGGTGGGAGGGGTCATTGTTCATAATGGTTGTTTTCCCGATATAGCAGGAAGAAAGGATGGAGTCAATGGATGGAAGGCTGATTTGCGTGAGGGACTGGGCTGTGTTCATGACTCTCTGTAATTTCTTGCGGTTTGGGAAGGGCAGTTGCCATACCATCCAGATATAATGCTTTCTATGGTACATCTATCAAAATTTGTAAGAGTCTTTATGGACATGCCAAATTTCCTTAGCCTCCATGCATACCTTTTCATCTCATGAAGTATTTTGGATGAATGGCAGAAGCTGCCATTAAGGAACGCTTAATTAGCACAGAGAGGAGGAAGAAATATTGAACGCTTTGCTGGATAGGAATAAATGATTTGAGAAGTCCCATTTGTAGCATAAACACTGGAATTAGCCAGTTAAATTGAATTACATTGTCCTGCACTGTATGTCTTATGTAAAGCAAATTGATATAATTCTGCTTCTCGGATGTTGCTGTGAGCAAATGATGGTTATATTTATCGATATTCAAAGAAAAGTCATGTTTTTACTGTAATTTGTTGCACAAGTCTTAACTGAGAAGTGATTAAAAGATGATAAGATGCAGCATAAATGCAAGACTTACCATTAATTCTTTCACTGTCTCGTTCTTTGTTTGTTAAAATAAAGTACACCTGTCCTGAAATGTATTGAAGCTGAATCTTTTAAACCATTTTTTGCTGAGAGATGCAAAATGTTATTTACCCAAGCTCTTCCCAGTGGGACACAGGGAAACAAAAACAGCTCTTCCAAGTAGTCCTGTTTATATGGGCAACCCTGTTCTGATCATAGCCAAGATAACTGGAGATGCTATCATGGATTCAAGGAGGCTCCTTGGTTTATCACGTGTGGCCTGGAGTTTGTAGGAGTTAGCTAATCACTTCCACTCCTTTGCTCTTTTCCTAATACTCTATGAATTTCCTCTTTTCAAACATGCATTCAATTCCTTTTTCAAAGTTATCATGGAATGTCCTTCCACCACTCATGCAGACACAGCTTTTAAAATCCGAACAACTTACTTCCACAAAATATTAACTGTGGAAAACTCCTCTACAATTAGTTCTGGTGATCCAAACCAGTTCTGAATTTCATGTTTGTCATTTTAGCCACACACTTCAGGTGAGTGAGAAGTTTCAGGTAACCCAGTCACGATTTGTACCCAAGTATCCCTGACCCAGTGTCCATCCATATTCTGGAAGAATATACCCCAAGTTTCCTTTCAGTTTCATTTGGATGCATTCTGCTCCACCCTTCTACAAAACATGACAAATGAAACTTGCATTCGTATAATGCCTTATACAGTAAAATGTCTCTGTGCTGTCAAATAAAAATTGACAACAAGTCAAATAAGGGCATGTTAAGGCAGCGGATCAGATGATTGATGAGAGAGTTAGAATCATAGAGCCATAGAGTCATATAGCATGGAAACAGACTAGTCCGACTAGGCCATGCCAACTATGTTCCCAAACTAAGCTTGTCCCACATGTCCGCGTTTCGGCAATATCCCTCCCGACCTTTCCTATTCATGTACTAATCCAAATACCTTTTAAATGTTGTAAGTATACCTGCATCCACCACTGCCTCTGGCAGTTCATTCCACACATGAACAAAGTTGCCCCCATGTCCTTTATTAAAACTTTCTCCTCTCATCTTAAAAATATGCCTCCTAGTTTTTATAAACCCCTATAAGGTCACCCCTCAACTTCCTATGTACCAGTGAAAAAAGTCCCAGCTTAATTTTATAACTCAAACTACCCATTCCTAGCATCATCCTGGTAAATCTTTTATGAACTCTTTCCAATTTAATAATATCATTGTTATATCAGTAAGATGCACAAAGTGTCTAAAAGGAAGCCAGAGGGAGAAGAAATGAAAAGGTTTAGGGAGGGAATTACAGAGGTTAGGACAAGGCCAGCAATGGTGGAGTGAAGAAGGTTGAGGGCGTACAGGAGCACAGAACATCAGTAGCAACTTCAACATCCTACATTATTATAAGCAAGCTGCCGACCTGTCAATTTTAGAAGCATTGTCACTTTCCAGAAAACAGCATGTTTCCAGAAACATAAAAAGAATGATACAACATTCAAAGGTTGCTGCAAAAGAACCTCATACAAATATACCATAACATTATTCTTATGTTTGTAATATGCACGGACAAAAAAGAAAGTGCTATGTCAGGCAATAGCGATAGTATTCAGTAGGATCTGCAATTGCTCAGTTGTATGTCATGGACACAGCAGAACAAACACTAGAGGGAGAGAGTAGGAGAGGATGGTGTAGAGATTTTTTTTCCCCTTCATTCATGCACAGGATGAGGGCATCACTGGCAAGGAAGCATTTACTGCCCATCCCTAATTGTCCAGAGAGTCAGTTATGAGTCACATGTAGGCCAGACCAGGTAAGAATGGCAGTTTCCTATCCTGTATGGTAGTGAACCAGACGGTCTGTTAGACTCTTAACTCCAGATACTTACTGAATTCAAGTTCAAATTCTGCCATGGTGGGATTCGAACCCAGATCCCTGGAATGTTATCTGGGCCTCTGGATTAATAGTCAATCGATAATTCCATCACCTCCCCATGTGAGATGCAAACACAAACAACTGCACTGTTCTCAATCAGTGGCCCATATCTTCCAATACAGTTGGAATCCCTCACTCAGATCAGATATGAAGTTCTATAGATAGTTATTGAGAGTCATAGAGTCACACAGCATGGAAACAGATCCTTCAAACCAACTCGACCGTGCCAACCAGTTTCCTAAATTAAACTAGTCCCACTTGGCTGTGTTTGGCCCGTATCCCTCTAAACCTTTTCTATCCATGTACCTGTCCAAATGCCTTTTAAATGTTGTTATTGTAATCACTTCTACCTCTTCCTGTGGCAGCTCATTTCACACATGCACCAGCCTCTGTGAGAGAAAGTGGCCCCTCAAGTCCGTTTTAAACCTTTCCCCTCTCACCTTAACCTATGCCCTCTTTTTGACGCCCCTACCCTTTGCTGTTCACCGTGTCTGTGCCTCTCATGACTTTATAAATCTCTATGAGGTCACTCCTCATCCTCCGACCCTCCAGGGAAAAGAGTCTGAGCCTATCCAGCCTCTCCTTAGAGCTCAAACCTCAGTAACATTCTCGTAAATCTTACCAAATTTTTGGGCCTCTCTTCTTATGTAGCACTTTTACAGTGCAGCAGTCCTCACAGAGACTTGCATGGAGAATCTTCATAGAAACCATGCCCCACCTTGTACAGCAGTAACTGTGGTATTCCTTCATAAGCAGTTCAAATACCAAAATCTCTTTGAGAAGACGCAGACAAAAAGTAGGTGCAAGGTAAGCAGATGAGGGAGTAGACTGGCAGTGGGGGTGAGGAGGCAAGACAGTAGGTGGGTGATTGAGGGGGTTAGGCTGCATATGGGTGCCAACTGGATAATCACTTTAGGACAGGGGTGTAAGTCTGCTGATAGAGTAGGAACAGGGGTCAGGCAAGTGATCAGGTGTGGGGAGCTAGTGATGTTGGGTTGGGGAAATCATGAAATCTAGGGGTTAATGAGGGGGTTGAAGGCTAGTGGATCATTGGGAGAAAGAGAGATAGTCGGGGGTTATAGGTTGGGGGGGTGTTGAAGATTACATCAGATTAGTTGGACTGGTAGTAGGGGTTTAATCAGATGGTGTGGGATAGTCTGGGAGTAAATTGTGTCTGATCAGTTTAGAGGATAGCTGCATCACGCAGGGGTTTGTTAGGGTGGTGGCATAGTCAAGGGTTTGGCTCAGGTCAGATTGAAACAAGTAGTCAGATGGTAGTTGGAGGCTTGACTGGTCAGGTCAAGTAAGGGATGGAGGGGTAGTAGCTGGGTTGAGTTGGGTGGATGTTGCGAGTTGGTTGAGTTGGGGTGGAGGTTAGTTGGGGTGTCTGCGGTGGTAGCCAGGGGTTTGAGCAGAAAATGGATGTTTCATCAGCGTGAGTCAGAGAACAATGCCAGGTCAGGACAGGGAGGTGGAGTTGGGGGGTTAGAATAGAATAGCCTTTATTGTTACATATACTCAATGAGTACAGTGAAAAGTTAATACATCACCAATTACAGTGCTGTTAGTTACAAGATGCTAAACAATACAAAAATAAGGTAATTGGAGAAGGGTGGGGGCATCAGATGAATTATTTGGATTGGGGGAGGTGTCAGGGATGTAGTCAGTAAGGTTTATGTGAGTGGGCAGAGGGAAATCCAGGTCCAAGTGAGGTCTCAGGATTGGGAGAAGGAAGATGGTTGTGTAATTAAGCAGTAATTACAAGTGTCTTTTTTTATCACCTAATACTTCTTGAGCAACTAATCAGGTGAATAATTTAGAAAACGTAAATCTCCAACTCTAACTCAGGTTTTAGATTGTTTCCTTGGTGTCTGGTTCCAGGGTAATTGGCAATTGGAAGTTTAAACTTCCTGGGTAATTCCTGTTTCGTCACTGAGTCAGGACCTGGGCAGTATTCCAATTTACACCCAGTCACTGATTAAGCAGAAAGTAGAAGCTCTGGGCCTGTGTTTCATTATTCTTTCCCAGGATGAGGATGTCATTTGCTAGGCCAGCATATATTGCCACTCCTTAATTGCCCTTGAGAAGGTACTGGTGAGCTACCTTCTAGAACTGCCATAGCTGTATGGTATAAAATGGAATGAGCCATTTTGTTGTCAGGAAGTGAATTCCAAGATATTGTCACATTGACAGTGATTAACAACAATTTATTTCTGATTGAGGATAATGAGTGCCTTGTTGCAGGGGTGATATATTCAGACATCAGCTACACTTGTACTCTATGTGATAGAGCTTGCAGGTTTGGAAGGTGCTGTTGAATGAGCCTTAGAGAGTTATTGCAGTGCATCTTGTCAATGATATGCACTGTATGTTTGTAGTGGAGGCAGTGAATGTTGAATGTAAGGACAGGGTTCCAATGGAATGGGCTGCTCTGTCCTGGAAACTGTCAGATTTCTTGTGCGTTGTTGGAGCTGCTCTCATCCAGGTAAGTGGGGAGTACTCCATCACATTCCTGGCTTGTGCCTTGTAGATGGTGGACAGGCTTTGAGGAATCAGAAGGTTAGTTACTTGTCACAGGATTGCTTTCCTTTGACCAGCGCTTATAGCCACAGGATTTATATGGCTGGTGCAGATCAGTTTCTGTTTGTGGAATCTGCATTGAGGAAATTAGGTTCATAGAGGTGCACAGTACAGAAACAATCTCTTTGATCCAACTTGTCCTTCTGTGTTTAGGAGGAAGTGAGGACTGCAGATGCTGGAGAGTCAGAATCGAATAGTGCCATGTTGGAAATGCATAGGTTGTCAGGCAGTATGCCTGACCTGCTGTGCTTTTCGGCGCCATACTTTTCAACTCTTGTCTGCATTTGGCCCATATCCCTCTAAACCTTTTCTATCCATGTACTTGTCCAAATGTCTTTTAAATGTTGTAATTGTACTTCCCTCTATCACTTCCTCTGGCAGCTCATTCCATGGATGTACCACTCTCTGCATGAAAAAGTTGCCCTTTAAGTCCCTTTTAAACCTTTTCCCTCTCACTTTAAACCTATGCCCTCTAGTTTTGGATTCTCCCACCCTGGAAAAATGACCTTGTCTATTTACCCTATTTTATAAACCTCCATAAGGTCACTCCTCAGCCTCCGATGCTCCAGGGAAAAACAGCCCCAGTCTATTCAGTCTCTCCCTATAGCTCAAATCCTCCAACTCCAGCATCATCCTTGTAAGTCTTTTCTGCGCCCTTTCAAGTTTAACATTTTTTTTCCTGTAGCAGGGAGACCAGAATTGAACGCAGTATTCCAAAAGTGGCCTCCCATTTCATCACAGCACAACGTCTTTGATATAGGGCATCAGCATCTTTATCTGCTTTCATTTGGACCAGAAGGGTTGGTGTAAGGCCAGATTTGTCGGCCAACTGAAACCTCTGAAAAGGACAGACAAGCAAGGAACAAGAGTCGACCACTCGGCCCTTCCAGTCTGCTCCAGCATTCAATAAGATCGCAGCTGAGCTGATTTTAACCTCAACTCTACCTTCCTGGAGTTCCCCCAATCATCTCCAATTCCAAAACTCTTACGACCCTCAGAGAAAAGGTCATCTGATCGTCTCTCCCAGTTGTCTCTCTGGTCGACTCTGCCAGTCGCCCTTCAATCAGAGAGGTTTGTTTGTTTTCTTTCCTTACCTTCAGGCGTGTCCGCCGGCGCTGCTCCGACACATTCCTGGGAGAGAGCAGCTTTTCCACCAGACGTTCCTGGATGATGATGGCATCCATTGTCAGAGAGAGAAAAACACCCCCTTCAATTCTGCGGAACTCCTGTGAAACCGCAGCTATAGAGGCTGCTGAGTACAGACTGCACTGGGGAACCAAACCCTGGAATTTCCTGCTTCCTGCGCGGGGGTTGGGGGAGCGGAGGGGTTACAGCCACTCACGCTCATCCAAAACAGATTCCCCTTCTGTCCCCCAGTTTTCCAAACAGCACAGTGACAGCATGAGATTTTTTTTTTGTTAACTACTTGACCGTCGGCCTGCTTCACTCTGCACTATGAAACTCCACCCCATAATCAAAACTCCTATTAATTCCAGGAAATGGCTTTGACAGGGTAATCGTTCCAACTGAACAGTGTCAGCTTCGGAAAATACCCACCCACTCACGGTTCTCCCGTTTACAGTTAGTCACTGAGCAGCCCTTTCCACAGCAGGAAGATTAACCCTTTCATCTATCTCCGCCTTCGGATAAAGGGACTCAGCCCCATCTGCCACTTCTCAAGCAACTGATTAACCTTGCTGGCATTAACCCTTTCGTTTTTAATTATTACTTATTCACATATGGACCTTGAATGTCTGTCTGGGCCAGCACTTATTGCCCGTCTCCAGCTGCCCTTGAAGAGGTGGTGGTTCTTCAACCACTGTACAGTGTTGCCTTTGCCCGTCTAGCTGGAAGTGGTGGTGGGTTTGGAAGGATCCTGTTTTAGGACCTTTGGTGAATTTCTGCATTGCATCTTGTAGACAGTACACACTGCTGTTCCTGAGCATCAGTGATGGAGGGTGTGGATGCAGTGACAATCAAGCAGGCTGCTTTGTCCTGGATGGTGTCAAGCTTCTTGAGTGTTGTTGGAGCTGCATCCATCCTGGCAAGTGGGGAGTATTACTACCGACTTGTACCTTGTAGCAAGTGAACAGAGTTTAGGGAGTTGGGAGTTGAGTTACTCACTACAGTATTCCTAGCCTCTGACCTGCTCTTGCAGCCACTGTTTATTTGACAAGTCCAGTTGAGTTTCTGTGTAATGGTCGTCCCCAGGATATTGATAGTGGGGGATTCAGTGATGGGAACACCATTGAATGTTAAGGTGGCTAGCTTGTCTCTTATTGAAGATGGTCATTGACCACCATTTGTGTGGCACAAATGTTGCTTGCCACTTGTCAACCCATGTCTGCAAATTGTCCAGATCTTGTTGCATTTGAACATGCATCTGAAGAGTTGCGAATGGCACTGAACATTGTGCAATTATCAGTGAACGCTACTACTTCTGATCCTATGATAGAGGACAGGTCACTGATGAAGCAGCTGCAGATGGTTGAACCTAGGACTGTACCCTGAGGGACTCTTGCAGAGATTCCTGGAGAGGAGATGACTGACCTCCAACAATCACAATTGTCTTTCTATGTGCCAGGTATGATTCTTACCAGCAGAAGGTTTTCCTCCTCATTCACATTGATTTCAGTTTCTCTCGGGCTCCTGATGGCACACTGTCAAATGCAGCCTTGATGTCGGAATATTGTCAGTGTCCATAGTCTTTGCTGTATCCATTGCTTCCAATCATTTCTTGATATCATGTGGAGTGAATCAAATTGGTTGAAGACTGATTTCTGTGATGCTAGGGACCATTGGAGGAGACCAAGATGGATAATCCATTCAGCGCTTGTGGTTGAAGATTGCTACAGATGTTTCAGCCTTATCTTTTGCACTGACATCCTGGGCTCTTCTTTAATTGAGTATGGGGATACTTGAGGAGCCTCCTCCTGCAGTGAGTTGTTTAATTGTCCAGCACCATTCACGACTGGATCTGGCAGGACTGCTGTGTTCATATCTAATCTGTTGATTGTGGGATCAGTTAGCTCTATCTATACCTTGCTGCTCATGCTATTTAGCATTCAAGTAATCCTGTTTAGTAGCTTCACCAGGTTGACAGCTCATTTTTAGGTATGCCTGGTGCTACTCCTGACATGCCCTCCTGAACTGTCAGTAGTACCAGCATTGATTCGCTGACTTGGTGGTAATGGTTGAGTGGGGAATATGCTGGGCCATGAGGTTACACACCGTGCTGGAGTACAATTCTGCTGCTGTTGATGGCCCACAGTGACTCACGGAAACACAGTCTTGAGTTACTAGATCTGTTCAAAGTCTGGTTTACTTAGCACGGCAATAGTACCAGACAACACGATGAAGGGTATTCGCAATGTGAAGGCAGGATTTCATCTCCTCAAGGATTGTGGCTGGTTGCTCTTAGTGATACTGTCATGGACAGATGCATCTGCAGCTGGCAGATTGATAGGGATGTGGTCAAGTATATTTTTCTCTCTTGTTGGTTTCCTCACCACCCACTGCAGACCCAGTCCAGCAGCTATCTCCTTTAGGACACAGCCCAACCAGTAGTGCTGCTGTCAAGCCACACTTGGTGGTGTACATTATAATCCCCCCCACCCATAGTACATTCTGCAACTTTACCACCCTCACTGCTTCCTCCAAGTGTTGTTCAACATGGAGACTGATTCATCAGCAAAGGGAGGACAGTACATAGTAATCAATAGGAGGTCCATGTTTAGCCTGATACCATGAGATGTCATGAGATCTGTAGTCAATGTTGAGGATTCCCAGCGCATTCCACTCATGACTATATATCACTGTTCCACCATCTTTGCTGAGTCTGTCCTACTGGTGGGACAGGACATCACCAGGAATGGTGAATACTCCAATTTATAGTTACGCCATCTCTGTAGAGGGGAAATTTAACTTTTCATCACATTCTTTACTTACAGGCAGATATTGAAGGGGACATATTTAGCAGAAGAAAGAAAGGATTTGAATTTATGTAGAGCAGAATCTTTCCAGATATTCATTGAATTTCATGGAGGACTTCCCTCCGCAACCCCTTGTGAGGTTTCATATGTTAACATCCCAGACTCGCCTCATTAATTCCTTACCCCTTTTCTATGGCATCTATCTCATCTGATGCTAGCTCAAATCCCCCACTCGCAGTAGCCATAAATATTCACCACTGTCAGGACATCTTGTGATCACTGGCACAGTGTCATCTTTAAAAGACCATTACGTACACGGCACATGTCCAGTCCTGCCCTGCACAGTTTCTGACATTTGCCCGAGACAAATCCCTTCTCTAAATCTGTGTACACCACTTGGGAGCATAATTCCCATCAACTCTTTCTGTTACTTCTTCAAAAAAAAAACTCAAGCAAGTTAGCTAAACTTGATTTCTTCTTTAGAAATCCCCTTTCTAATCAACTGATCTTTTTTTCATGACACTGCAAATTCTATCCTGAATTATTGTATCGCTTTGCCATCATTGAATTTAAACTGCCCGGGCTGTAAATGCTGGGCTTACCCTTGCAACCTTCTTGAAGAAGACAGGAGCATTTGCAAAGGGCAGACGGAAAGATTACAGCGGCTGCCATTTCCACATTCACTTCCTTCGTGATGCATCTCATCACCTTACCAACTTTAAACAGACTATCCAATACTTCTTCCTTATTAATGTTGGACCCTACGAGGGATAGAATTTCATTCCATGTCACCATGACTTGGCAAGCATCTACCTTTTTGGGTGCACAGTATCTATTAAATACTTCTTGCCTTCACGTGTAAATTTCCTTTCTGGTCCTTAACTGGCTCCACTCCTCCTTTTGCCACTCCTATATCATTAATGTCCCTATAAGAGGAGAAAGTGAAGTCTGCAGATGCTGGAGATCAGAGCTGAAAATGTATTGCTGGAAAAGCGCAGCAGGTCAGGCAGCATCCAAGGAGCAGGAGAATCGATGTTTCGGGCATAAGTTCCTGAAGAAGGGCTTATGCCCGAAACGTTGATTCTCTTGCTCCTTGGATGCTGCCCGTCCCTATAGAGGACTTGGATTCCTTTTAGATTGGTCTTTATCATAATCCCTTTTCATTTCTCTAATGTATCTCTTTTTAACCTCCACTCTAACCCTCACTGCTTTCCACTTGGTTGTTAATTGTATTTTCCAACTGATACCTGTCATAAATATGTTTGTCCTTCTTTATCTTAATTTATATCTCCTTTTACATCAGGGAGCTCTAGATTTGTTTGCCCTATATGTTCTTTTCAAAGGCACATACCTTGACTGTGTCCAAACCATCTACATTTTAAATTTAGCCCATTGTTCAGCTACTGTTTCTCCCACCATCTTTATCTTCCAGTCTGTCAGACCCAACTCTGCTCATGCGCTATTGAATTAGGCTCCTGCCCAGTTAATTATTCTTTCTCTAGATTGCCTATGGTCCTTTTCTATTGTCATCCCAAATCCTAAACTGATTACTGTCTCTTAAATAATGAGCCCACCACATTAATAAGAACCAGGTCCAACCATGCATCCTTCCTTGTCAGACTAGTCGAATACTGCTGGAGCAAATTTTTCTGAACACAATCTCAATGTTTGTCCCTCTCATCCCTTTATGCCACTCCTGTGCAAATCTACATTCAGCCAGTTAAAGTCCCCTGTTGTAATTACCTGACAGTGTCGCATCTCTCTTTAATTTCCAGGTAGAGTTGTTCCCCTACATCCTTCTCATTAGTTGGCAGTTCATCGACTACACTGAATAACATATTTGCTCCTTAGCCTGAGCCAAACTGATTCACTCTGAAACCCTCTGGAACACCCTTCCATGACTAAGAAGAAATTTGTAAATCTGTTGGACAACTTCTCCATCAATTCATTAGCCAAAAATGGTATTGTCCAGGAGAGAAGTGAATGAGTCTGAGGACCGTCAATGATCATCACAAAATGGTACCATAGCTGTGCCTCTGAGTCAGAAGGTTATATAAGTTCCATAAAGATTTGAGCACAATAGCTAGGCAGACCTATCAGTGTGTATTGAGAGACTGCTACATTCCCAGAGGTGCCATCTTTCAGAAAGACATTTGAAATAACTGCACAGACGCCGGTATCCCATCACCAACTCACCCTTTCCTTACTTGTGCACTGTACACTGGTTGTGGCCAGCTGGCTCGGATTCATTCCCCTGTACTAAGGAGATTCTAAATCCCCTGTTTATAATTCTTTTTTACTTAACCTATTTTTCTAATCAACTGTTCAGAGATGATATTACACATTTCTCGAGCAGGAGGTTTGAACCCGGGCCTTCTAGTCCAGGGATATGGACTCTACATCTGCACCTAAAGATCTCTTGATCTGTGCTTCCTGCTTGGCCCAGGTTAACAACCTCAATCAAGGATCTCATAATCAACAAGATCCACTTGGTTCCAATCGCGATAACATTAAAACTGAAGCCCAACCTGCCATCTAAGCTGAATACAAAAGATTTCACGGCACTACTTTGAATGGCAAGGCAGTTCTCTTACCCAATATTTATCTGTGGACCAACAACACTAAAGACAGAATATCTGGTCATTGTTGTCTATGGGACATGCACTGTGTAATTTAGCTGTTACATTTCCTATATTACAACAATGGCTGCACAGCAAATGTACTTCAGTAAAACTTTGGGAAGTCGTGACAGCCATTGTATTAAGCCTTTCTCATAATTTTTAACCAATCCATTGGAAAAGGCAAACTCTTAAACAGTTTTACTGCCCTGTACTTAAGCTATTAACGTAGAATGAACTATGAACAGGGAAAAATGGCCTCAGACTGGAATGTGCTCATAACAGCATTTTCAGCAAAGAGCCTGCAGTCTCCAGTATTGTTTAGAGGTTGTTAATAATTTGACTGGACATCCATTCATTCAGTTTATGGCACTTTCACAAAGATGGACGACTTGTTATTGAAGCTGGGAGGTTCCAGGTGTCTGGAATCACTCACAAGCTGCCAAGAAATTCTCTGGAAAGATATACATCCGTGTGAAATGAATGACTGCACTCACAATGTAACACTAACACCTTGTTCAAGGCAGTCATTGCACTGGAATACTGACCAGGACATGCAGCAAAATAACATTGGAATAAATGGAGGTTTAAAGGATCATAGCTCAGCAGACAAACAAAGAAGTTTAACTTGGCTTGACAGGCAGGGCACTGTGGTGTTCTGTTAAACTCGAGTTACACTGAACAATACTGCAGCCAACATGAAAATGCAACACACAAGCTTGGATTTCAGGCTGGTAATGGTCAATCTGAACAGCGGAACAATTTTATTTGGATGCTTGGACTTTATTTGCTTTATTTGGTTGTTTGTCTCTTCTGGCTTTCTCCTCTCCTAGCTGGATTTGCAATTTGAACAAGGAACTCCCTATAATGGCACCAACATGTGTGCCTTAATGGTGAGCTTTTGCAAATTATTTGACCATGAGGCAGATAGGGAAGGGTGTATTGTCACCAGACAATGTGCTTATTAGACTTTGCCTTTTCAAAGAGTGCATGACCAGATAGTGACCGGAGACCATGAACCACAACAATGGGTTTGTCCTCCTGTCTTCCCTAGGATACAGCAATCAATTACAACATTCCACCATGGATCAAACCTTTTCATTGTACAAGGTTCCCATCCACACTAGGTCCTGTTTTAGCCAGGAGCAGACCTCCTGAATTTATATTGTTTCTCTCCTCTTGTACTCTCAGATGAACTGTTTCAAGGCGCCTGCTCCTGGAACTCCATTTTCCAAATCACTGTAACAAAACTAAGAATCACAAATTCTGAACTCAGGAAATTAACTTCTGAGTTTCTAGGCATAACCAATGGTCAGTTAGAATCCCTACAGTGTGGAAGCAGATGATTCGATCCATTGAGTCCAAACTGACCTTCCCTAGAGCATCCTACCCAGATTCACCATTCCTTTCACCCTCTAACCCTGCATTTCCCATGACTAATCTACCTATCCAGCACATCCCTGGACAGTATGGACAATCCACTCAACCTTGGGACTGTGGGAGGAAACCAGAACACCTAGTGAAAACCCACACAGACATGGAGAAAATGCACAAATTCCAAACAGTCGCCTGAGACTGAAAGTGAACCCAGGTCCCTGGCCCTCTAAGGCAGCAGTGTTAACCACTGAACAATCATACTATCAGTTGCGTTTTAGGAGTATCTCACCTCCTTATCCGAAACTAGGTTAAACTCTAGAATTTCTCACAGCGATCTTCTGGCCATTGTATTGCTGGATTCCAATATGCAAACCCACCACAATCAGGTATATCATTAGACCTTAGAGTAGTTCAAGAGGGTTTAAACTAGTATGGCAGGGTAGTGGGAACCTGAGCTGTATACCGGGGTGAGAGTTGATGCTGATGAGGCAATAGCAAGAGGTAGACCAGCTAGTGGGAAGGGTTTTCCTGGGAAGGAACCAAGGAATCAGTTAAAGTGTGTTTGCTTTAATGCAAGGAGTATCAGGAATAAAAGTGATGAACTTAGAGCATGGATCAGTACCTGGTGCTATGATGTTGTGGCCATAACAGAGACATGGGTTTCTCAGGGGCAGGAATGGTTGCTGGATGTTCCAGAGTTTAGAGCATTTAAAAAGAATAGGGAGGGGGAGGGAAGAGGAGGGGGTGTAGCACTACTAATCAGAGAGGGTATCACAGCTACAGAAGCTTCCATTGTCGAGGAAGATCTACCTACCGAGTCAGTATAGGTGGAAATTAGGAACAGCAAGGGAGCAGTCACCTCGCTAGGGGTTTACTACAGGCCCCCCAATAGCAGCAGGGAGATGGAAGAAAGCATAGGTCGGCAGATTTTGTGGACATAGTAGGGTTGTTGTAATGGGTGATTTTAACTTTCCCAATATTGATTGGAACTTCCATCGAGCAGAAGATTTGAATGGAGCTGTTTTTGTAAGGTGTTCAGGAGGGTTTCCTAACTCAGTACGCTGACAGGCCGATGAGGGGAGAGGCCATTCTAGACTTGGTGCTCGAAAATGAGCCGGGGCAGGTATCAAAAGTTGTGGTGGGAGGGCATTTTGGTGATAGTGACCACAACTGCCTCACATTCTACATAGCTATGGAGAAGGAGAGGATTAGGCAAAATGGGAGGATATTTAATTGGGGAAGAGGAAACTATGATGCAATTAGACATGAGTTAGGAAGCATGGACTGGGAGCAATTGTTCCAAGGTAAAGGCACTATAGACATATGGAGACTGTTGTTGCCAGTGATGAATAAATATGTCCCTCTGAGACAGGTAAGCTAAAGAAACCTTGGATGACGAGAGCGGTGGAGCTTCTCATCAAAAGGAAGAAGGTAGCTTACATAAGGTGAGGAAGCTAGGATCAAGCTCAGCTCTAGAGGATTGCAGGCAGGCGAGGAATGAGCTCAAAAATGGTCTGAGGAGAGCCAGGAGGGGGCGCAAGAAAGGCTCGGCAGAACGGATTAGGGAGAACACAAAGACATTTTACACTTATGTGAGGAATAAGAAAATGGTCAAACAAAGAGTAGAGCCGATCAGGGATAGCATGGGGAACTTGTGTACGGAGTCTGAGGAGGTTGGGGAAGCCCTAAATGAGTTTTTTGCTTCTGTCTTTACAAAAGAAACGAACTTTGTAGTGAATGAAACCTTTGAAGAGCAGGTGTGCATGCTGGAATGGATAGAGATAGAGGAAGCTGATATGCTGAAAATTTTGTCAAACATTAAGATTGACAAGTTGCCAGGCCTGGACCAGATTTGTCCTCGGCTGCTTTGGGAAACGGGAAATGCAATTGCTTCGCCACTTGCGAAGATCTTTGCATCCTCGCTCTCCACTGGAGTCGTACCTGAGGACTGGAGAGAGGCAAATGTAATTCCTCTCTTCAAGAAAGGAAATAGGAAAATCCCCTGCAATTACAGACCAGTAAGTCTCATGTCTGTCATCTGCAAGGTGTTAGAAAGGATTCTGAGGGATAGGATTTATGACCATCTGGAAGAGCATGGCTTGATTAAATGCAGTCAACACGGCTTTGTGAGGGGCAGGTCATGCCTCACAAACCTTATCGAGTTCTTTGAGGATGTGACTGGAAAAGTTGATGAGGGTTGAACTGTGGATGTGGTGTATATGGACTTCAGCAAGGCATTTGATAAGGTTCCCCATGGTAGGCTCATTCAGAAGGTCAGGAGGAATGGGATACAGGGGAACCTAGCTGTCTGGATACAGAATTGGCTGGCCAACCGAAGACAGCAAGTGGTAGTAGAAGGAAAATATTCTGCGTGGAGGTCAGTGGTGAGTGGTGTTCCACAGGGCTCTGTCCTTGGGCCTCTACTGTTTGTAATTTTTATTAATGACTTGGTTGAGAGGATTGAAGGATGGGTCAGCAAGTTTGCAGACGACACAAAGGTTGAAGGTGTCGTTGACAGTATAGAGGGCTGTTGTAGGCTGCAGCGGGATATTGCAGAGATGGGCTGAGAGGTGGCAGATGGAGTTCAACCTGGATAAAGGCGAGGTGCGAATTTGAAAGCTGAGTACAGGATTAAGGATAGGATTCTTGGCAGTGTGGAGGAACAGAGGGATCTTGGTGTGCAGGTACATAGATCCCTTAAAATGGCCACCCAAGTGGACAGGGTTGTTAAGAAAGCATATGGTGTTTTGGCTTTCATTAACAGGGGATTGAGTTTAAGAGTCATGATATCTTGTTGCAGCTCTATAAAACTTTGGTTAGACTGCACTTGGAATACTGTGTCCAGTTCTGGTAGCCCTATTTAGGAAAGACGTGGATGCTTTGGAGAGGATTTAGAAGAGGTTTACCAGGATGCTGCCTGGATTGGAGGGCTTATCTTATGAAGAGAGGTTGACTGAGCTTGGACTTTTTTCATTGGAGAAAACAAGGAGGAGAGGGGATCTAATTGAGGTATACACGATAATGAGCGGCATAGATAGAGTTGATAGCCAGAGATTATTTCCCAGGGCAGAAATGGCTAACATGAGGGGTCACAGTTTTAAGCTGGTTGGAGGAAAGTATAGAGGGAATGTCAGAGGCAGGTTCTTTACACAGAGAGTTGTGAGAACATGGAATGCATTACCAGCAGCAGTTGTGGAAGCAAGGTCATTGGGGACATTTAAGAGACTGCTGGACCATGCATATGGTCACAGAAATTTGAGGGTGCATGCATGAGGAACAATGGTCGGCACAACATCATGGGCTGAAGGGCCTGTTCTGTGCTGTACTGTTCTATGTTCTATGTTCACTTAACTCGGCACCTAGTTATTCTACCTTAACTGGTAACTGCTACCTCAACTGTTTGATATTATCCAGGCACAAAACTATCTGTAACTAGCTATAATCAGATATCAAATAATCTCCAAAGTACCCTCAAGCAGACCCTAAATTAGCTGCAGTATCTTAGGTGGTCCCTCATATGTCCTTTCAATGTTAGGAATTAAAAAGCTGGAAATTGATTGAAAAAAAATTGATGACAAGCAAACATTTTTTATTAATTCATGACATAGTCTTCAGAAAATGTTAGTGGCCAAGCCAGCATTCATTTGCCCATCCCTTGTTGCCCTTGACAAGGTGGTGGTGAGCTGCCTTCTTGAACTGCTGCAGTCCATTGGTGTAGGTACACCCAAAATGCTGTTAGGGAGGTAGATCCATGATTTTTGACCAGTGACACTAAAGGAACGGTGATACATTCCCAAATCAGGATGATAAAGGGGAGAATTGGAAGGGAATTTGAAGGTAGTGATGTTCCCATGTATACGCTGCCTTGTCCTTTGAGATAGCAGTGGTTGTGTGGTTGAAAGATGCTGTCAAAGGAGCCATGACAAATCTCTGAAGTGCATCTTGTAGATGGTACACACTGCCACTACTGAATGGACAGGGAAGTGAATGGTTATGGATATGATGCCAATCAAGCAAGCTGCTTTATCCTGGATGGTGTCAAGCTTCCCCAACCAAGCAAGTGGAGAGTATTCCATCACCGTCGAGATGTGGTGCTGGAAAAGGTCAGGCAGCATCCGAGGAGCAGGAGAATAGATGTTAAGGACCTTTGCCTGAAACATCGATTCTCTTGCTCCTTGGATGCTGCCTGACCCGCTGTGTTTTTCCAGCACCACACTCTCGACTCTGATCTCCAGCACCTGCAGTCCTCACTCTCTCCTAGTATTCCATCACACTCCTGACTTGTGCCTTGTCGATGGCTTGCAGGCTTTGGAGAGTCAGATGGTGAGTTACTCATTGCCATATTCCTCGCCTCTCACCTGTTTGTCTCGTCACAATATTTAAACGTCCAGTCCAGATACTTCCATAGGACTTTCCTTGGTCCAATACTATAATTGAAGTAATTGGATGGCTTTGTATTTTTTTTAAACATTAGATAGGTATGAGTGCATCATGATTCCTAGCTGCAGCAGAATTTAGTCCTGGGCTATTTTCACTCTAGAACCTCACTGCTGCTGGTGGTTCACTTCACATGTTGTTCCAAGAAGGAGGTAAGGTGGAAGTGGTGCCTAGTCGTCAGAAAATGGAATTCCCACAAAAATGAAAAGAAAACAATCTGAGCAAAGGGATTTCTGGAATGGTCTTGTGGCTTTCAAAAATTACAGACTATGGAACACTGCAACTTTCCTCATTTTGCTTTCATGAACATTTAAGTTTCATCTAGGAAAAAGTAAAGAAAACAGACCTGTATTTACCCCATGCTTTCTGTGATCTCCAGATCTCCCAAAGTATTTTAGAGCCATTTTTAATGGGAAATTGCCATTGCAATGTTGGAAAAAGGGCATCCACTTTCAGCACGGCAAGATCCCACAAACAGTACAGTGATAATGCTCAGATATTCAAGACTTTTATTAAGGTTGACGGATTAGTATTGACCCGTTGAATTGATTATATAATAAACAGCCTGTAAAATGTCACTGATATATTCAGGCAGCAAGCTGACGTGTGATTCTAACCAGGAGAAAGTGAGGACTGCAGATGCTGGAGATCAGAGTTGAAGAGTGTGGTGATGGAAAAGCACAGCCGGTCAGGCAGCATCCGGGGAGCAGGAGAATTGACGTTTTGAGCATGAGCCCTTCATCAGGAATGAGACTTGTGGCCTAAGGGGGTTGAGAGATAAATGGGAAGGAGTTGGGTCTGGGGGGAAGGTAGCTGGGAATGCAATACCCTCCTCTCTGACCTATCAGCTTCGCCCCCACCTTCGTCTACCTATCACATTCCCAGCTACCTTCCCTCTAGCCCCATGTCCCTGTCATTTATCTCTCAGCACTGTTGGGCCATAAGCCTCATTCCTGGTGTAGGGCTTATGCACGAAATGTGATTTTAACCCACATGATGCGATAAATCACTGGGCAAGACCGTATGACATAGGAGCAGAATTAGGATATTCAGCCCATCAATGTCCTCCTTTCAGTCATCGTTCATATGTTTTTCAACCTCATTCTCCTGCCTTTTCTCCATGACTATACATCTCCTTCATGATCAAGCACCTTCATCCCTGTAAACACCCTCCAATGCCAGCACATCTTTCCTTAGTTATGGGGCCCAAAACTCCTCACAATATTCCAAATGTAGTATGACCAGAGCCTCAGCAGTACATCTTTGCATTGTATTCCAGCTGTCTTGAAATGAATGCTAATGTTGCATCTATCTTCTTAACTAACTGCACATTAACCTTAACAGAATCCTAAATGAGGACACTTAAGTGCCTTTGCGTTTCAGATTGCTGAAGCCTTTCCCTATTTAAAGCTACACCTCCATGCTTCCTAACAAAGTGCATAATCTTATACTTTCCAATATTCTATTCCATCTGCCACTTCTGTGCCCACAGTCCTGGCTTGTCCAAGTCCTTCTGCAGCCTCCCTGTTTCCTCAGCCTCTGCCCATCCGCCTACCATTGTGCCCTCAGTTCCTTCATGCAGATTGTTAACGTATAACATGAATAGTTGTGGTCTTAACACTGGCTCCTGATCACTGGCTGCCATCCCAATAAAGAACCCTTTAGCCCACTCTCTACCTTCTGACAATCAGCCAATCTTCAATCCATGGTAGAAGTTTGGATTTAAACCCAGACCTTCTAGTAGAAACACAACCATCTGTCACTACAGAGTTGATAGTCTACACAAAAGTTCCTCAGTTGTCACAATAAAGCCTCTGACAAATTGACTACACTTCAGAGAAATCTAGTCATGGTGAGTAGGACGCTCAGACACAAAGTGGTCTGGAAACCTGTGCGAGCTGCTGAAGTGTTATCCTGACAATCAAGTTACCCCACTCTGTTTCCCACCTATCAACAGTGCCAATAAATTGATATAAAGCCTGCATTCAGAGGCTGACAAACTCAGTGAAAGAACAGCTTGAGCCAAAAACTTTTAAGATAATAAGTTAATTGTTCATTCACACTACGGTGTGAAACTCCAAGCTTCTCACTTTGTGTGACGTTATCTTCCTGGACAGGACAACGTCTGAGTCCCAGGCTGGGCCCTGATCCCAGAGTCCCTGCAGCTGGGAGGCTTTGTCAGGCATCCTGTTACTATAAATACAGGTTATTCAACTCCTTTGTGTAGGGCCCCTGTGTACTGCTTCTGAATGAAGTGGAGCAAGTGCCAAACTCTCGTGTCATACAGCACTACAGCCAAAGATATCATCACCAGCTGGGAGTTCAATTTGAATAAAGGGAATGAAACAATAGTGAGACAGAGCTGCAAGAAGGAGAGGCAGAAGAAAAACAGAATGAGAGGGAATGGGGAGGAGGGACACAAATGAAAAGAGAGGGGAAACAAAATGCATGTAGAAAACAATGCAGAAAGTCATAATAGACAGAGAAGATCAACCAAGAAGCACGAACCTCGAGTGGGACAGCTCAAAGTTATCACTTCTGCATGAGAGGCCATTTGGCCCATCGAGTATACTAGTACACTGTAGAGCAATTCAGTTAGTGCCCACATTGCTACTCGATCCATGTCTGTCTCTCTAAAGTGACGATCCACCCAACTCTCAAGACCACAGTTTATAACATCCCCAGAGGCAACAAGTCTCGGGTCATTAGAATCATAGGATCCCCACTGTATGAAAGCAGGCCATTCAGCCCATTGAGTCCACATCAACTCTCCAATGAACATTCCGCCCATGTTCACCCCAAGCCGTATCCCTGCAATTCTGCATTTCCCATGGTTAATCCATCTAACCCACACATCTTTGGAGTGAGGGAGGAAACCAGAGCACCCAGAGGGAATCCACACAGACACGGAGAGAATGTGCCAACATTGCACAGTCACCCAAGGGTGGGATTGAACTTAGGTCCTTGACGCTGTGAGACAGCAGTGCTAAAACTGAGCCACCGTGCCACCCATTACCAAAGTCCGTGTGAAAGAAGACAGCTTGACTCACACCGTTGACCCAAAAGCCCAACTTTGGACTCTGCAACCACCTCCCGAATCCCTCAGTCATTCTGGAACAGCCACTCTTGACCAAACCTGTCACAACCCTGCACCCCCAATCAAATCTCTCCTCAACCTCTCCCAATGCAAGGAGAACAGCCTATCCCCTCCTAACAAACCCAACATCCAAACCCGCTCCAGCAAGTCCTTCTTCTTTAAACAGACCCTGGTGTCCCTCCTGAAAAAGTGACCAGAACCAGATAGATCACTCCAGCTACAGCCCAAGAAGATTTTGGAGGTACAGTGCAACCTTTGTGACGGAAGTCAGCACAGACATAGAATCATACAATCATAGAGATGTACAGCACGGAAACAGACCCTTCAGTCCAACTCGTCCATGCCGGTCAGATATCCCAACCCAATCTAGTCCCACCTGTCAGCACCCGGCCCATATCCCTCCAAACCCTTCCTATTCATATACACATCCAAATGCCTTTTAAATGTTGCAATTGTACTAGCCTCCACCACTTCCTCTGGCAACTCATTCCATACATGTACCACCCCCTGAGTGAAAAAGGTGCCCCCTAGGACTCTTTTATATCTTTCCCCTCTCACCCTAAACCTATGCCCTCTAGTTCTGGACTCCACCACCCCAGGGAAAAGACTTTGTCTATTCATCCTATCAATGCTCCTCATGATTTTATAAACCTCTATAAGGTCACACCTCAGCCTCTGACACTCCAGGGAAAGCAGCCCTAGCCTATTATTCCTGTACTAAAGTGTTCTATGTTCTATGACAGCGACAAGAAGAGGGTGTACAATAGCCTATATTTATAAAACGCCTAGTATGATGAGGCAAAACACTTCACCAATGCAAAATGAGACAAAACATGAGTCACAGAAAGAGAAATAAGTAGCTTTTATGGTGTGACTTAAAGGCTGACAGAGAACACAGGAGGGCGTGGAAGGTTTATGAAGGTAATTCAAGAGCTGAGGGCCTGGACAGCTTTACAGCCAATTGTCCAGAGAAAGAAATTGGAGATGCATGAAAAGCCAAAACTGGAGGAGTGCAAAGATCTCCAAGGCTTGTAGAGCTGGAATGGTTACAGAGAGGGAAAGGCACATGGAGTTGAAACATTTTAAATCAAGAGACTCCTGAAGCCAGTAAAGATGACCTGTTCTTCAAGGGGGCATGAATCAAATGTAAGACTCATTGCTCTGGATTCAGGTCTTTTTCATAAAATAGTGGAATTAAATCCCCCTCACTGGGGTAAGGTTGCATTTCATCAGGCCAAAAGTGTTGAAGGAGCTGAAGTATCCCGTTGCCTTTGATTCTAGGGCAGAAAGACTATCCCTCTTGTGCTAACAGAGGGCCTTAAGTGGGCACGTAATGCCTGATTGGTATTCAACTAACAGCAAGCACTGCAGTGCCCAGGCAGGGAGCCTGTAGAGCAAGAATTTGCTTAGGGATCCGTGTAGGGGAGGGAGACAGCATGTTTGTGACCTCTATTGTCAGACATCCTTGCACCTGTTTGAAGGAACTGGCACTAGAAAGAGAGTCTTATTGAATGTTTGCCTTTTACCTGATTCCCCATGTCAACTAGCTCACCACATGCTCCCCAAGACCCATCTCACTCACCCATGGCCTGGCTGGTTCACTGATCCTGGGCCTTCACTGGGTCCATTGTCAGAAGATGCTACATTCCTTGGTTGGCACTGACTGTAATGAGGAGCTGCCAGCCTCTCCCTGGCTAGCAGTATGTAAGGAGTGGGATTTCCAATCCCAGCATCTGTCGGGCTAGCAGTCTATAAGGGGGTGGGATTTCCAACTCCAGCATCTGTCTGGCTAGCGATATGTAAGGAGGTGGGATTTCCAACCACAGCCTCTGTCTGGCTAGCAGTCTATAAGGGCCATAAATCCATTATTGGCCATAAATTGCTTGACTGACACTCGATACACTGGGTCTTGTCCTAAGGGGAGGGGGGAACTGTCATAGGTCTATTAAGGGCACTATAGCTGGTGTGCAAGGCACCCTTGCACTGCATTAAACTGCCCATTTACAACAGTGAGTCCCATGCTGTTGTACAAACCTACTGTTTGCTGCAGTATCCCTGAATAACAACAATCCAATAGCATTCATGCACCTTACACATGAGTGAGTGGCACCAGTCTTCTATTTAAATTAACTTGAAAGAAAAACAGTGTGTGGGGGTTTATATGACACCCATTTGTTAAAAAGCTCTGTTTGCATTATTTCTGAACATCAATTTCAACCCTTTTCAAATCGACTACACCATTTTATCAAGTACAAAAGGACAACAGCAACAATATCCCTGGATCATCCCAGGAAAACGATTGCATCAGGCTGCAATGCCTAATGTTTTCCACAAGAGGAAGCCACAGGATAACAAAAGCCTGTGTAAGTTGCGTTGTTATCAGGTTGCACACCTTCTGTTGTATCTGTTTGTTTTTCTCCATTATTTAACGGCCTGGAATTTGCTGCATTGGCGCAGTCCCATTCGTTTGGTTTTATTCTTCCACTTATAGCATTCTGTGCCACAAACTGCTGGACGTGGCAGCTGATAACAGCATGCCAATGTCAGTGGCGTCTCTGAGAGCTTCGTAAATGGCAGGACAATCACTGGGTGATACATCATTCAATGAGATTTAAGGTTAGATGAAGGAACAGAGGAACTTTGAATTAAGGGCAAAAAAAAGGAGCTCAAGGAAAATATTCAAATGTTTAAAATCTGGGGCTTGAACCATTTCTCAGGCACAATTTGCGGCCTAAATAAAAACCAAGAAGAATTCTGGACACTGTAAATCAGGATCAAAAACAGAAATTGCTGATAAAGCTCAGCAGCTCTGGCAGCATCTGCAAAGAGAAATCAGAGTCAACGTCTCAGGTCTGGAGTCCTGAGGAAGGGTCGCCGGACCTGAAGCATCAACTCTGATGTTTCTTCACCGATGCTGCCAGCACAGCTGAGTTTTTCCAGCAACAACGTATAGCCTGTCTGTGGGGCTAAGCAGTGCACAATATTGCTTTAATTGTAGCCTCCCCCTGAATGCTTACCACGCTGCTGACTGCCTTAGCTAATTCCTAATATCATGTCCTCCAGTCAGCTTTCTATTCTTAAAGGCAGTCTGTCCCTTTTGAAAGGATGGTGCACTAAATTACAAGAAGCTGCTGCAGGATACTAACAACATAATTCTAAACAGGGAAATTGAATTCTGGGGGACAGAAAGGACTTCAGGGTCATAAATACAGTTCTGGATGACTCAGTGATGGTGAACATCATCAAGGGCAACCATCAGGGAAGAATGGGTGCAGGGAGCTCGGGATGTCAATACCCAGTATCAGGACTCAAGGACCTGGTAACAATGTCACAAAAAATGTTAGTTACCTCACAAGGGTGATTGAGGTTAGTGAATGAATTTTCTCATGACGTCACTTCTCCATCACTCCACTCGCCTCTCATTCAGGTCAATGTATTGTCAGCTTTTGGCATTCAGATTCTCAGCATAGCAGCCAAATTATCCACCTCACTCCCACCACACCTACTATTGCTGCAAATCTGATCCATACTTCTGGCTTCCTCTAAATACTGCCCACATTTCACCCACATAATTCACACCCAAATGGAATCAATGACATGTTTCCAATGATATGCAGGTCAAGGTGGAATGCATTAAAAGTGATCTATGATTCTATGATTCTAACCCACAAGGGTCAAAGTTCAACGCATCTCCAGAGCTCAACACAGCAGAGCTTTCATTGTATCATGGGACTGGCTGTAACAGAGCCTATGATATCTGGAGTCACTGAGAGAATGCGGAATCATTGACAGCACAAAATGTGGTCATTTGTGCCAGCATGTCTGCAATGAATTCTAGTTATAGAATCATAAAATCCCTACAGTGTGGAAGCAGGCCATTCAGCCCATTGAGTCCACATCAACTCTCTGAACAGCATCCCATCCAGACCCACTCTACTCTATCCTTGTAAGCCTAGGCTAATCCACCTAGCCTGCACATCCTTGGACACTGCAGGCAATTTAGCACGGCCAATCCACCTAATTTGCACATCGCTGGACTGTGGGAGGAAACTAGAGCACCCCGAGGAAACCCACGTAAAGAAGGGGAGAATTTACAAGCTCCACACAGAAAATTATTCAAGGGTGGAATCAAACATGGGTCCCTGGCGCTGTGAGACGGCAATGCTAAACACTGAATCCCTGTACTGCCTAGACGTCCTCCGAATTAGCAATGGAATGCTGCTCTTCCATGTCCCTGCCCTTCCCTCCTTTTCAGATATTTAGAATATTGAAAAATGTATGGCACAGGATGAAGCCACTCTGCCCATCATGTCTTCTCCAGCCAAAGAAAACAAGCAGCCCAGCCAAATCCCATTTTAAAGGCCTCAAGGTTTCAGGACTTCAGGAGTATATGCTGATCTTTCAAACGAACTTAGGGGTTCTGCCTGTACTATCCATTCAGTGGGTTCTAAACCCCTACAATTCCCTGAGTGAAAAAATTTATTGTCATCTCTGTTGCATTAAATCTATACTTCCTTGTCATTGACCCTTCTGCTGAGGGTAATAGGTCCCTCCCATTTACTGTATCCAGCTCCCTCACAATCTTGTACACTTCAATCAAATCTCATCTCAGCCATCTCTGTTCCAAAGAGAACAAAGCTGAAAATGTGTTGCTGGAAAAGCACAGCAGGTCAGGCAGTATCCTGACCTGCTGTGCTTTTCCAGCAACACATTTTCAGCTCTGATCTCCAGCATCTGCAGACCTCACTTTCTCCTCCAAAGAGAACAACCCCAGTCTATCTAAACTTTTCTTGTGGCTGCCTTTTTCCAGTCCTGGAAATATCCTTGTAAAGCTTCTTTGAGCCTTCTATCATTCAATTATCTGCTTTTCATTACAAGGCGACCAGAACTGCACGCAGTACTCGACTGTGGTCAGATGAATGCTTTTTACAGCTGCAGCATAACCTCCATGCTCTTATATTCCATGCCTTTGCTAACACAGCAATGTATTCCACATTGCTTCTTCACAACCTTATCAACCTGTCCTACTATTTTTAGGGATCTGTGCACATGTACTCCAAGGTCTCTCACTTCCTCTCCACCTTTCAGTATTCTCTCATGAAGTGTGTGTTGCTTCGCATTGTTTAACTTCCGTAACTGTATCACTTTACATTTCTCTGCATTGTACCTCATTTGTTGCTTTTCTGCCCATCTGACCAGATCGTTGATATCTTCCTGCCCTCTATACCTGTAGAGTTGTCGGTGTTGAACTGGGGTGGGCAAAGTTAAAACTCACACAACACCAGGTTATAGTCCAACAGGTTTATTTGGAAGCACTAGCTTTCGGAGTGCCGCTCCTTCCTCAGGCTCTTTCACCTGAAGGAGTGACACTCCAAAAACTAATGCTTCCAAATAAACCTGTTGGACTATAACCTGGTGTTGTGTGATTTTTAACATTATCCTTGCTGAAGTGGAGATGGTTGAGACTCTCAAGTTCCTGGGAGTGATGATCACCAACTATCTGTCCTGGTTGACCCACAGTCAAGAAAGCACAGCAATACTTCCACTTCCTCAGAAGGCTAAGGAAATTTGGTATGTTAACAAGGACTCTTACCAATTTTTATAGATGCACCATAGAAAGTGTCCTGTCTGGATGCATCACAACATTGTTTGGCAGCTGCTCTGCCCAAGACTGCAGGAAACTACAGAGAGTCGTGAACACAGCCCAGTCCATCACGCAAACCAGCCTTCCATTGATTGACTTCACCTACACTTCCCGCTGCCCTGGGAAAGCAACCAACACAATCAAAGAACTCTCCCTCCTCGGTTATACTCTCTTCTACCCTCTTCCATCGGACAGAGATAAAGAAGTTTGATTACATATATGAATAGATTCAAGGTCAGCTTCTTCCCCGCTGTTATCAGACTTTGGAATGGACCTCTCAAATGCTAAAGCTGATCTCTTTCTCTCTGCACCTTCTCTGCGGCTGTAACACTATATTTTGCATTCGGGTCTGTTACCCTGGTACACTTTGTATGGTACAATCTGTCTGTAAAGCACACAAAACAACACTTTTCACTGTATCTCGGTACATGTGACAACAACATATCAATCCATCAACAAATCGTCATAATCAATCATTTGGCTAGCTTTTTTGTTCCACCCCTCTTCTCTCCCTAAACTTTCCATTTCTGAGTTACCAAAGAAGTGCTCAGCTGTAGCAGCCTCAGAGAAGGAGGCACAGCAACAACATAGCACTGGCAGAGAGACCCCGTGCCAATCACTCCATCTAACAGTTGTAGCAACCAGGTCAAATACTGGCAGTTGCAAATCTTTAAGGCCCGAATCATTAAGACCATGCATTGCAGATATATGGTCATGGGTCACATTCTTGAGGGATAAGGTTGCAGGTGTATCTATTACTACAGTCTTAGATAAGGATTTGAGGGGATGCAGGTGAACACTGATGTACATGCATACCAAACTGCTGGGTACATTGACTCCACTGTCTAACCCACACACCACCCAACCATGTCCTACCCCCTCGAACACTAGCATAGATGAGTCCAGGCCCAACATAATGCTTCCTACATGCAGAGTCTGTCCTTTCTGAAGCCTCGTCTTCACCTCTCTGTAATGTTTCTGAATTAAATGTTGCCATTGTGGCTCCCAAACCTGACACAGCCTTTGTGAGTCGAGTGTGGTACTGGAAAAGCACAGCAGGTCAGGCAGCATCTGAGGAGCAGGAGAACCAACATTTTGGGCAAGAGCCCTTCATCAGGAATGTGAGGTCTGGTCAGCAGACCCTCTGGCCTTTCCTATAAAATCACAACCACACTATTTGCCAAATCCAGGGACTCAACCCCCAGGACCAGCATTTCCAAAAACTTCACAATAGCAGTTGTTCTCCAAATTCCCCTTTTTATGTGGGTTGGATGCCGGATTCTTTAAGTAATACCAGTACTGGGCTCATGAATGCAAATGACTTTGAATGAATCTGTTGAGGACCAAATTTGGAAAATCAACAGCATATCAGCTAGGAGGACTATGTGACTTCACAAATGGAGTAGCACAGTTACTCTTGATACTCTCTGGAGGCAGCTATGCAATCACCCATTTGCAACATAGCACACTGCACAGACTGAGACAGAAGTAGCCAGAAGTAGTGATTTGCTAACAAATCCCCATCTCTTGTAAAACTACAGACTCAAATTTCACACTATTTAATGTATGGAAATCTCTAGGAACAATGTCTGACAAATAGGAATTTCACTCCACACTAACAATCATAGAATCATAGAGTCATGGAGATGTACATCATGGAAACAGACCCTTCGGTCCAACTTGTCCATTCCAACCAGATATCCCAACCCATCTATCCCACCTGCTAGCACCTTGCCCATATCCCTCCAAACCCTTACTATTCATACACTAATCCAGAAGTCTTTTAAATGTTGCAATTGTACTAGCCTCCACCACTTCCTCTGGCAGCTCATTCCATACACGTACCATCCTCTGTGTGGAAAGGTTGCCCCTTGGGTCTCTTTTATATCTTTCCCCCCTCACCCTAAACCTATGCCCTCTAGTTCTGGACTCCCCAATCCCAGGGAAAAGACCTTGTCTATTTACTCTATCCATGCCCTCATAAGTTTATAAATCTCTATAAGGTCACCCCTCAGCCTCCGATGCTCCAGGGAAAACAGCCCCAGCCTCTTCAGCCTCTCCCTATAGCTCAAATCCTCCAACCCTGGCAACATCCTTTTAAATCTTTTCTGAACCCTTTCAAGTTTCACAACATCTTTCCAATAGGAAGGAGACCAGAATAGCACATAATATTTCAACAGTGGCCTAACCAATGTCCTGTACAGCTGCAACATGACCTTCCAACATGTTCTGTTTCTGAACCTGCAAGCATTATCGGAGCAAGAAACTCAAAGGGTTCTTACATTATTAAATATTTTTCTACAATGAGTTTTGTTTGATCTCTTTTAACAATGCAAATGCAGCAGTTTTCTAAAATTTACAAGGAGGCTAAGAGCAAAGCTAGCCACACACTGGAGAAAATTGACCAGCAAGTTGTAGCAACTCGCAGCTCACAATCTATCCCTTCCTCACTGTTGTAAGAGATGTCAGTGGCTGGCATCTAGATCTGCTATGATCTCTGGGTAGATACACTGTCATCGGGACCTGTTGTTCGTACTAGCCTGAGAACATATTAATCCAAAATGGTGAAGGATTAACCACTAATTAGGTCACGACAGAATAGGCTTGTACCTAACTAACAATGAGTGGTTTGTGACATAGCAGTAAAGAATGGGTTACATTAACATTTAAGCTGGTTAATTATATTAACACTAAATATCCCCTATAACTGTTATATAGTTATATAACTGTTACAGAACCATTATCTCCTATCAGATACAATGCTAGAGCTAAACAATCTCTTGGTTTGTAGAGTGATTAAAGGGGACTGCAGACTAGACCGTTCCTCCCAAAGACTGTCACTTACATATTTGTGGGGAGAACCATACAAAAAATCTTCAGTTTTTCCTTTAAGGCCAACCACGTTATTCAAACTCACAGCAAATTCATTCTCATTCTGTGTTCTGACAGCTGAACACAATCTGAGGTGAGATTAAAGGCGCTACAATTAGACTCAGTGTCAACCCAACGTTGACTGTGCTCCAGCCATTATTGATAGAAATTGGAATACCTGGAACTCAGATTGTGCTCAGGGCCGGTTCTCAACTGTGATGCCCTATGCAGTTGAATGTCACACTGAAGTCCAATGATTAGGTGTAGTGGTAAAGAGTGCCTCGATTGGTAAATTGTCAGAGGGTTGCTGGTGCCAACCATCTACACTTCACAAAGGGTTATCCTCCAGCACTTCTGTCACCATCAATTGGCTGTCACTATCAAACACATCTTCTCCTCCCCTTCATTGTCAGAGACTGTTCTTTCCATGCCATCCCAATACTTCATCAACAGAAACCCCCATGGCACCTTCCCACACTATCACAGATGGCGTAACACTTGTTCTTTTACCTCCTTTCTCACTGTCCAAAACTCCAAACATGCCTTCTGGATGTAGCAGCATTTCACTTGTATGTCTTTCAAACTAGTCTCCTGCATTTAAAACAGAAAGGACTGCGGGTGCTGTAAATCAGAAATGAAAACAGAAATTGATGGAAAAGATCAGCAGGTCTGGCAGCATCTGTGGAGAGAAATCAAAGTTATTGTTTTGGGTCGAGTGACCATTCCTCAGAACATAAGTCTCCTGTATCTGCTGCTCATAATGTCCCTTACATTGGTGAGGCCAAAAACAGATTGAATGATGGCTTTGCAGAACACATGCACTCTGTCAGGAGGAATGACATTAACTGTTTGGTCCCTTGCCACTTCAATAATCATGCTTCCATGCTGATATTTCCATCCTAAGTTGCTGCTGGAAGCTGGAGGATCCAAGCCTCCTTTTCTGCCAAGGCAGCCTTTGGGACTCAATGCTAAGTTCAACCAGTCCAGAGCACAAACTCTGTCCTCTACATTGATTAGAAAACCCTCTCCTTCCTCCGCCCCCTACCTTCGCCAAACCACTATCTGGTTTCCATCTTCTTGGCTTTGCTCTCAGCAGAGCTAAATGTTTTCTCCTCTTCAAACCCACCATTCACACTAAATTGACATCTCAATCTCTCCTTTAACACTTCCTTTGTATTTTAATCTGCTCCAATTGCCCCTTCATCAACAGCCTAAAAACCATAATTTTCCAGCCTCCTTCAATTCCAAAGAAGAATCTTTAGACTTGAAACGTTAACATGTTTCTCTCATCACAGATTCTGCCAGAAAAGCTGGTTCTCTCCAGCAATCTCCATTTTTCTTTTGTGGAGATAGCTCCTGCAGTTAAAATCTCTAACCACTAGGTGGTGCCCATCTCCACCATCTGAGCTTTACCTCTGGGAATGCGAGTGAATTAAATTTAAGGATTTCATTCACCAGAATTCAGCAGTTTGTATTATCGGGATAATGACATAAGGATTGATGCATGTTGAATGTGAAATTCTGTGCAAAATGTTGGATACTGCCAGATCTACAAAGCAAAGACCACACACCTCTCTCTCATCCCATTGAGGAATACAGTCACACTGACTAAACTGACTCGGCTTGAAAATAAGAATTTAAATAAATATTCTCTGAGCAATCTGGAATGCTCTCATCTGCTTCAAGTGCATTTTCAATCTTTTCATGACATGACAGGGTGACTAATTGTCGATGGGGATAGGGGATGAGTTCAGAACGTACTTAATAAAACCCATGGGATTCCTGGATTTTATCACATAGACATGGAGCAAAAAAGCAAGGAATATACGGTGATGCTTTATTAAAAATTCAGTTCAGCCTTACACAGAGGTTTGGCCAGAACGTAATGTTGGCATCAGACCTTCCCCAAGATTTGGGATGCCAGAAGTGGACATAGAGCTGTAGTCATTGAGTCATACAGCACAGAAACAGACTGTTGAGTCCAACCAGTCCACAATTCCAACTAAACTAGTCCCAGCTGTCTGTGCTTGGCCCATATCCCTCCAAACACTTCTTATTCATGTACTTATCTAAATGTCTTTTAGTTGTCTTTTGAATATTTGTGGGTCATGCAATATAAAGCTATTGGATGTGGGGGTGGGTGGTAATGGGGGTGAGGGTGGTATACATAGGAGAGGTTGAGATAATAACGTTTGGTAAAATCTCCAGCATCACATCTAACTGCCATTGGAAACTCACAAGCATGTGGGAGGGGCGAGGGCAAGGAGGGAAAGATTGCAATATCCCAGTTGCATTATCTCTGGATGGAAGAGATTAGGAAGCAGGTTGAAGGGGTATTTCCACCACCTGAGATTGTCAAATCATATATTCGGCCCAAGATATCTGTGCATGTACACCATTTCCCTGTACACCTGAAAATATTTCTGCACAGCCAATCAGCCAAAGTTACTTTAAAAGCCAAGATTAAATCTGCCTCATGCCAGCCACTGGATTCCAAATCCTAACCACGTACAGTACTGCAGAAAGAAATCCTTCCTCATTTTGCTTTTGATTCTATTGCTGTTCATCTTCAATTGGTGCTCCCTGTTTTTCAGGGAACTCCCTGGTGCTCCCTCTTCTGGTTTCCTCCTATCTGTTCTGTCCAAAGCCCTTTGACTTTGAGTATATTTTTATTAGATCTCTTCTCAGCTCAAAGGAGGACAGCTACAGCTTTTCTAATCTGTCCATGCGATGGAATCTTTTTCTGCGTCGTCCGCCTGTGACTTCAAGAACTTCCTGAAGTGTGATGCTCATGGTTGGAACTGAATCCAGCCTGCTACAGGAGAAAACATGGCCATCAGCCTCTATAAATCACACGCATTAGTCTACTCATGGTGGAGAAACCTTTATAATAATGTCACAGCTTTCAAATCAACCTGTCAGAGAGTTAATAGAACCACTGCATTGTGGAAGCAGGCCATTCAGCTCATTGTGTCCATACCAGCCCTCCAAAAAGCTTTCATCCCACCCAGACCCATCTCCCAACCCTATCTCCGTAACCTTGCATTCCCCATGGTTAATCCATCTAGCCTGCACAGCTCTGGAAACAATGGGCAATTTTGCATGACTAAATTCACCCAATCTGCTCACCTTTGGACTGTGGGAAGAAGCAGGAGAACCGGCAAGAAAAACACATAGTCGTGGGGAGAATGCACAAACTCCACACAGACAGTTCCCCAAGGTTGAAATTTAACCCAGCAGTAGTGCTAACCATCGAGCTGTCCTACAGAAAGATATAGAAATATTTTCAGATCTACAGAGAAATGGGCACCGATTGAGAGTAATGGCACATACCAGAGTCAGTGGGACTTGAACCCTATTATAGGAAGGGATATTATTAAACTGGAGAGGGTTCAGAAGAGATTTACCAGGATGTTGCCAGGAATGGAAGGTTTGAGTTAAAATCATGGCTGGATAGGACAGGATTTTTTTTTTCAATGGAACATAGGACGCTGAGGAGTGACCTTTATAAAATCATGACGGATATAGATAAGTTGAGTGGCAGGTGTCTTTCCCCTAGAAGTGGGGGAGTTCAAGACCAGGGGGCATATATTTAGGGTGAGAGGAAAAAGATTTTAAAAAGACATGAGGGCAATTGTTTTACAGAGAGTTCATGTGTGGAATGAACTTCCAGAGGAAGTGGTGGGTGCAGGCATAGTTACAACATTTAAAAGACATTTAGGTAAGGACATGAATGAGAAATGTTTGGAGGGATATGGGCCAAGTGCAGGCAGGTGGGACTAATTTAGTTTGGGGTTATGGTTGGCATGGATTGATTGGACTGGAGGGGTTTTTTTTCCATGCTGTACGTCTCTATAACTAAGTGCATTGGGATATTTTATTATCTTAAAAGGGCGAGATGTAAATGTACATTGTTGTTCTAAAGCCAACTGCAGCCCCTGACAGGCAGTTCTATTGACACCAGGGGCTCTGGAATGGAGAGAACCAGCTCATGGAGTTGCACAGCATTAATATAGTTCCTGCTGGTTAGTAATGAAGATGATGCTCCCATGATGATGCTACCACTCAAATACCCTCCCTTTCAGATTGGGTGGAATGGATGGAAATACCTGAATTTGAATAATTGGTGCCTATTGACAAAATGGGCTCAACTGAGGACAAGCAATGATTTAGCTGGAGGAAGTTCCTATTACCACTATTGATATCAAACAGCGACGAAGGGTTCTCTAATATCTGCTGATTTGTGATTGCTGCCATGTCCTTCAACAATGTCACCAACTGGTTCACCAAACTTCCCCCTCCATTGTCATATCTCTGTCCTCTGAGTCGTAAGATTGTGATTCAAGTCCCACTACTGAGTACAAAAATCTAAGGTTCCCTGCACCACTCTGAGGTGCTGTCTTTTAGATGGGAAATTAAATACCTGCTCTTTCAAACCAATGTAAATGATTCCCTTGGCATTGTTCCAAAGAAACGCAGAGATGTTATCACCAGTCTATAAGCCAATATCATGTAAAAACGTCAACCAATGTCTCAATAATATCCCTAAAGCAGACCAACTCCTCAATGTGTCCTTGCTGTCTGTGGAAGCTTCCTATGCAAGAACTGGCTGTCACATCTACATTATAACAGGGACACGACTACAAATGTATTTAATGAGTTTTGGAATATCCTGATATAAAATACATGCAGAATATTTTAATGTATAGGTATCTGTTAACATCTATCTGGTATAAATGGAAGGCTTTCTCTCTTTCGTCGATTATTGTGTGCAATCTGGTGAATTCTAAGAGTCCCTGAGACAGACAGTACTGAGTAAGTCTCTTCTCCCACACCCTAGCTCTACCCTGGAACCTGATGTGTATCTTTGGAAACCATGCAGCTTGCTCAATGTCAATCTGACAGAGGAATGTCAGTACATCATTAATCCACAGGGTGTGAACCAGCATTGGCAAATACTGCTGTAGATGCGGCTACTGCACTGCCTGCATGACAGGCCACACTTGACTGTAAAATGTCCTTGAATGGCAATGTATCCTGTGGTCTTAGGGAAATGCAAGGAGTTTGAGATGAACCCTCAGCAGTAGTTACCCAAGCATAGTTACTTCAAGATGGCTTCTAAGTGCCACCTAGCAACCTAACAATGCACCAAATCTATAATTCCACAGGGATTCATTAATATTCCACTAGAATTCTTGGGAATAATGGTAAACAGAGCTTCTTGAGAGAGTTCAATCGCCTGTGGAATCTTTGGGAATCAGTAAGCTTTTCTAGCACTGCTCAGTTCTACTCTTGGCTTACTAATGCTAGCAGTGTCCAAACCTCACGAGCAGCAGCTGTTGACCAAACAGGACCTGTCCCTTGATCCCTGAAGGTTGGAAGTGGAGGGAGTTTTGACCATCTGCTGAAATCTTTTGAATATCTGAGCAGCAGATTAGTTGAAGAGACTGGGATCGTTTCAAGAGCTTGTTCAGAAGCTTCAAGACCAATGAACCTCTTCAAGCAAGTGTTCTAGTTGTAGATTTTGTAAATGATCAACTGTGCTGTACAGTGCATTTTTCCCAGTGTCTCTGAGTCTGTGTATTTTATGAAATAGAAACCAGTTTGAAAGTTTCACAAGTACAAAAGTGTTGTTCCCATCGATTCCATATCTTTGCATCATTTCTTGGTTAAAAGCATAAAGAAATAGTAGAGTTTGCCAACTAATTAATACGGGCTTCAAGATGAACAGTCAATAACTATATTTCTACCAGCTGGTTGGGTTGTTCGTCTCTTATGGCAGGAGTGTTTTATGGAATCCTGTAACTTGTAAGAAAAGAAGGGCCTATGAAACCCAATGGGCTAGCATTGCACTTGTTGTCTGAAATTACTCCATTAAAGCCGGTGCCCCATCACCACGTCACCCCTCATTTATACCTGCATAGTACCTGCGCTCATTCAGTTCTTTCAGAATGAGCAGAAATCCTGACATGTCTGTTTATTGTTTTTAAATTTTTTTGTTTTTTTTTAAAAACCCCACACTACCACCTAACTGCGGTCGTGCTTATTTTTTCCCCAGCACCTATGTTGTGTGTGTGCAGGTGTGAGACACAGTGAGAGACACAAGGTGTCCGAATCTTTATTCAATTTGCATGCCTGTTTATATCTGATAGCCAGGGATCCCTGATTGGTTAACAGCCAGATTAACATCCCTAATCAGGAAGCTCATATTCTATGAGGTCCACCTAGCTGACCTTATTACAACCACTACATTGTCAACTCAGAACTCAATGCTGGAGCCTCATTCTCCACTTGGAGATTTTCCATGTGGAGAGAGAGAGGGCATTAGGGACTAATACAGCTGATGATACTGGCAGGCGATAGGCAAACTGAAGGGCAAGTCTAAGATGGCACACCACAGAGAATGGAAGAGAATGTAACATTGAGGCATGTCACAGTGAAGTCGGGTGCTTTTAGGTATTGCAGTGATTTGCAACACCTACAACAGAACGTACATGTACTTGGAGGGGTGGCCAATGTAGATCAATGACAGTGCAACAGGCAAGCAAGACTTAGTGAGGTCAATTGTCAGCGTGTGGAACAAAGAGTCAAAGAATCATACAGCACAGAAACATACCCTTCCATCCAATCATCCATGCTGACCAGGTTTCCCAAACTGGCCTACAACAAAAACAAAACTTGCTGCAAAAGCTCAGCAAGTCTGGCATCATCTGTGAAGAGAAATCATAATCAATGTTTCAGGTCCACTGACCCTTCCTCAGAGCTCATTTTGCCTGCATTTAATCTTCTTCAAGTAAACTGACATTTTCCTAGCTCCTGTCAATTCTGGTCACTGGATTCGAAATGTTCACTTTGATTTCTCTCCACAGAGAAATTGCCGGTCCTGCAATTTCTGTTTTTGTTCTGCATTTGTCTGCATTTCGCTCAAACCTCTCTAAACCTTTCCTGATCAAGCACCTGTCCAAATATCTTGTAAATGTTGCAATTGTATGTACATGTACCACTTCCTTTGGCAGCTCATTCCACATATGAACACCATCTGCGTGAGAAAGTTGCCCCGTCAGGTCCCTTTTAAGTCATTCTCCTCTCACCTTAAAATTATGCCCGCTAGTTTTAAACTTCCCTAACCTAGAGAAAGGACCTTTGCCAATCAACTTATCTATACCCCTTGTTATTTTAGAAACCTCTAAAAAGTCACTTCCTATGCTTCGGTGAAAAAATTCTTAGCCTATTTAGCCTCTCATTATAACTCAAACTGCCCAGTCTCGGCAACATCCTGGTAAATATTTTCTGCACCCTCTCCAATTTAATAATATCCTTCCAATAGCATGGCAACCAGAACTGCACAGAGTGGCCACATCAACATCCTGTGCAGCTACAACATGACTTCCCACCTCCTATACTGAATGGTCTGAACAGTGAAGGCAATACTTCAGCATATATATTATTGCGACTACTTAAGAATCATAAAATAGAAACAGAAAAGCAGTAGCATTTTCTGAGGTCAAGATTTTTTTGGAATTTGAGGAGAACACAAGCAAAACTCCATCAAGTGGATCTTGAGGTGGAAATAAGCTTTGTCCAGACACCAGCCAAATAAGCCTCTCAACATGACTAAGAAAGTAGATATATTTTCACTACATGCTATTGATAACCAGAACAGAAGGATTTCAGATTCACTTGACCAAACCAAGCAGTGGCCCCTTTGCCTTGTGACTTCACTGCGTGTCCAGGTGGGGACAGTGAATGCATTAGGAAGCTGACAACATTTACAATCCAAACTCACTCATGAGAAACTACCACTCGTAATGTTTATGCTGACCCAGCAGACTTCACCATCATTTTCGTAGCACATAAAATTTCTTGATTTATTGAATTTAATTTCACAACCTGTCAGCCTTGGATTTGAACTTGTGATCTCCAGCTCTCTAATCTGGTGTAATAATCATCCTTTTACTATACACAGTATTGAAGAATCCATCATCATCAAGGAAGCTTACAGCAAGAACAACTCTTCCAGTGCGTTTACTGAAGTAAAAATCCCAAAGATTTCAAAGATGCTATCAAGCCCCAACAGGAGATGTTTTAAGAGAGATAAGTTTTAAGGAGCATTTTGGAGGAGGGGAAAGAAAAAAAGAGATATAGAGAATTTGTGGGTCTAGTCCAATGAAGATACAGTCATCAATAGCTCAGCAATGAAGACTTGCAATGTACAAGAAGGCAAATATAGATTTATAGTACAGCACAGAAACAGACCCTTCGGTCCAACTTGTACATGCTGACCAGGTATCCTAAATTAAACTAGTCCCATTTGCCAGCATTTAGTTCATATCCCTCTAAACCTTTCCTATTCATGTCCCGATCCAGCTGCCTTTTAAACATTGGAATTGTACCCACCTCCACCACTTCCTCTGGCAGCTCATGCCATACATGCACCACCCTCTGTGTGAAAATTTGCCCCTTAGGTGCTCTTTAAATCTTTCCCATCTCACTTTAAACCTATGACCTCTCGTTTTAGACAACTCCCAGCCCAGGGAAAAGACTTTGTGTACTTATCCTATCCATGCCCCTCATGATTTTATAAACCTTTAGAAAGACACTCCTCAGCCTCCGACTCTCCAGGGAGAATAGCCTCAGTCTATTCAGCCTCTCCCTATAACTCAAACCTTCCAATCCTGGCAACATCCTTGAAAATCTTTTTTGAAACGTTTCAAGTTTGACATTTTTCATATAGCAGGGAGACCAGAATTGAATGCATTGTACCAAAAGTGGCTTTAACCAATGATCTGTACACCAGTAACATGACTTCCAAATTCCTGTACTCAATGCACTGACCAATGATAAGACAATAGACAATAGGTGCAGGAGTAGGCCATTCTGCCCTTCGAGCCTGAACCACCATTCAATATGATCATGGCTGATCATCCTTAATCAGTATCCTGTTCCTGCCTTATCTCCATAACCCTTGATTCCACTATCCTTGAGAGCTCTATCCAACTCTTTCTTAAATGAATCCAGAGACTGGGTCTCCACTGCCCTCTGGGGCAGAGCATTCCACACAGCCACCACTCTCTGGGTGAAGGGGTTTCTCCTCATCTCTGTCCTAAATGGTCTACCCCATATTTTTAAGCTGTGTCCTCTGGTTCGGCACTCACCCATCAGCAGAAATATGTTTCCTGCCTCCAGAGTGTCCAATCCTTTAATAATCTTATATGTCTCAATCAGATCCCCTCTCAGTCTTCTAAACTTAAGGGTATACAAGCCCAGTCGCTCCAGTCTTTCAGTGTAGGGTAGTCCTGCCATTCCAGGAATTGACCTCGTGAACCTACGCTGCACTCCCTCAATAGCCAGAATGTCTTTCCTCAAATTTGGAGACCAGAACTGCACACATATTATATGGCTGGCTGGAAAAGATTATAGAAATGGGTATGGGTTGTGAGGCCATTAAAAATTCAACTGTTAAAGAAATATGGAAAATGTGAGAGAAACGCAGCAGGTCTGGCAGTACCTGGGGAGAGAGCAACAAAGTAAACAGTTCTCCCTGCAAATTCTGAAGAAGAGGCATACTGGATTCAAAACATTAACTCTGTTTCTGTCTCCACAGATGCTGTCAAACCTGCTGAGTTTCTCTCCAGCACTCTGTGCTTATTTCAGATTTCCAGCATCCATAGCATTTTGCATTCATTAAAATATTAAAGTCAGGTCATAGATTCATAGAGTTATAGAGTCACACATCATAGAAATAAACCCTTCAGTCCAATCAGTCCATGTCGACCATAATCCCAAACTAAACTCATCCCACCTCACTGTACTTGGCGATAACCCTCAAAACATTTCTTATTTATGTACGTATCCAAATGTCTTTTTAAACATTGTAACTGTATCTGCATCCACCACTTCCTCTAGAAGTCCATTCCACACACGTGAACCATTCTCTGCATGCATAAATTGCCCCTCATGTCTTTTTTAAATCTTTCTCCCCGCACCTTAAAAATATGCCCCCTAGTCTTCGAATCTCCCACCTTAGGGAGCAGACACCTATCATTCACCTAATCTATACTTCTCATGATTTTATAAACCTCTATAAGATCACCTCTCAGCCTTCTCCGCTCCAGTGAAAATAAACCCATCCTACCCAGGCTCTTCTTATAACTCATTTCCGGTAACATCCTGGGAGATCTCTTCCAAACCTTCGCCAGTTTAATAATATCCTTCCTCTAACAGGGAGACCAGAACTGGACACAGTAATCCAGAAGAGGCCTCACCAACATCTTGTACAACCTCAATATGACGTCCCAACTCCTGTATTCAAAGGACTGAGCAATGAAGGCAAGTGTGCTAACTGCCTTCTTAATCACCCTATCAGTACGTGATGCAAACTTGAAAGAATTATGTACCTGAACCCCAACAACACAACCCAAGGCATTACTTTTAATTGTACCAGTCTGGTTTTCCAGGACAACAGCCACAATTGGTCAGTTAACACCCAGTGGGATGACATGTGATAGGAAACTGAGCGTGAGTTAAGACACAAACAGAAGAGTTTCGGGTGAGCTCATGTTTCTGGTGAGTGCAAGACAAGTGACCACCTAGAACAGCAACACAATATTTCAAAGCATATTCCAGAGTGGGTGCTTTGTTAAGTGATCAGGTGCTTGACAGGAAAGAGGTCAGGAAATATGCATATAGGAGGATTTAAAAAAAGGAAAGGCTGAGAGAAGAAAACAGAATCAAAATCATGTTCAATACCATCGGTTCCAAAGTCATGAACATCACACATGCCAACCAGCTGTTCCTTGCTCCAGTCAAACTCGTAGACAGACCAGTCATAAAAGATTAGAAATGTGTCTCCTGCATTACACAAAATGTCCATGTGTGGAATGGGATTACGTTCCCAGACACAAGTCAATTCACAAAAAAACACACCGCGAACAGCTGTAAACACAGCTAATGCAAAGCAGCTGATCACCTATTAAAAAGGATCTAACCCACAGCTCATACAACATCAGGCACATGTGCAATCTGTATCCAACCATTGCCAGAACAAGGCGTCCCTCATGTTCAATCAATAAATGACTTTCCACTTGTGTTACCGAGTCATGTAGAAAAGCTAGGTGCCAGAGTTAATCTCCAGTTAGATGATCTTAGCTGGAACAACAGCAACAACTCCCTTTCATTTAGCATGTAAAAACAATTCAAATCACTTCACAAAAACATTACCAAACTAAATTTGAGATAGAATCACAGTACAAAAGGAGTCCATTTGGCCGATCATGTCTCTACTAGCTCTCCAAAGGGGCAATTCACTTAGAGTTATTCCACCACTTTCTACCTGTAACCCTGTATTTTCTTCCTGTTCAGATAATAATAGTCTGTAAATTAAACCTGCCTCCACTGCACCTTCAGGTTGTTAGCTTGAGACCTTAACCTCTCACTGTGTGAAAACGTTTCTCGTTTTACCATTGCTTCTATTCCTTTAAACCTATCTCCTCTGGCTCTCAGTCTTTCATCAATGGGAATAGTTTGTTCCTGTCTATCAATAAGCCTGACAATTCTGACTACCTCGAACAAATGACTTCTCCAGGGCTAGCTCAAGGGTTTGAGTGCCTTAGATAACCACTGACTTTGCCACCGTAGAAAAATTATGGCTGCTGCACAACACTTTTCAAATGCCTTTTGACAGTCCACCGTTATGATCCCAGCTGATGATAATACTGTAGAAATCAGGCCCCAAAGTGAACCCTAGCTTGGGAGTTCATAAGTTTTGTTTTTGCTATTTGTTTACCCTGGTAGTCAATCACTAAGCATTTTCACGAGAGGTTGCCAATGTACTTATAACAAGAGGACTTCAAAGTTTAGAACTTAAATAAAATTTAATGCTACACAAAATTCTCTTACTTATAGAATTTAAGTTTCCAAAGGATAATAATAATGTATCATGTACCTTAAGCACAGTTTGTACACCACACCAATCTCATCAACCCTCTCTGTTACTTCTTCAAAAATGTCATGCTAACTGGTAACACTCAATTTGTCCTGAGCTGGCTTTACTTAATAACCCACATTGGCCCCAGTAAGGGACCTTGGTCCAACCTACGGCACTATCTGAAACATTCAACCTATCACATTGAAGTGTCAGCTGTAGTTCAGTAACGCTCTCATGTCTGATTCAGAGAGGCCTAAGAAACCTCATTTCAAATACGAGAGCACATTTCTAAACTGACACTGCAGTTTCGTGCTGGAGGAATACTGTACTATCAGAGGAGATGGATGTCAAGGCAGAATTTAAACTAAACCTCTCAGGTGGACCAAAGTGACGATTAATTTTGCTCCAAATTATCTAGAAGCTATCTCACTAGAGAGTTTAAACTGGCCTGCAATGTTGGGCTTATCTTTACACTCTGGTTGAACAAGGATACAACATGCAATTGCAGCATGAATAACCCTGGCACTGCTGAAGAAACATAGCACTGTACAGTCTTTATTTACTGTTTCATGGGAAGACAAGCTCAGTATTTGTTGCCCATCTCGAATTACCCTTGAACTAGGTGGCTTGCTAGATCATTCATTTAAGTGTTAACCGCATTGCAGTGGGTCTGGAATCGCATAGAGGCCAGAATAGGAAGATTATTTTTCCATTAGTGAACCTCATAGGATTTTCTAAAAATCAATAGTAGTTTCATAGCACCATTCCTGAAGTTACCTTTACATCAGAAATATTATTCACTGAATTTAAATCCCAGCAGCTGCCAGGGTGGGGCTTAACCCCCCCAGATCAGTAGTTTAGGCTCTTGGATTCATAGCACAGTAACAGTGCCATTACACAAATGTCATGCCAACTATGTAGTCACAGAGTGAGTAGCCTTCACCCCACTGAATCTATCACTCAACTGTACATATGTACAACAAACCATTGATGCTTTTAATCTTGAACCATGACCCCACAAGGAGCAGCAGCAATCATCTATTAGAATCCATATCCTGGTGCCCACAGATAGTTGCCGGTCTTGGAGTAGGTTGGCTTTTTTGTCCGTTTTATCCGTGAAAGGAATGAACATGGCATTGGGTAGACAGATGGAAATATTGTTGAAATGAGTGACTAATGGGGTGTTCTGTACAGGTCTACTATATCCGGCACCTGAATTCAAATTCAGCAGATAAAGCTCTCCACTCACCATGTGGTTACCATGCACAATCTTAACCAATGGAGCATTCTCTGACCTTGAGCAGAGTAAAGTCTTAGGTTTGCAATGTAACAGCCACAGTCCCAAAGGACCACAGAGCTGCTATTGCATTAGAGAGAGCAATGATTAGTGGTATGTTTAATCTGAGGGCCATTATGCCTCAGGTGAGGGGAGAATCAGAGTTGTACGGCACGGAAAGAGACCCTTCAAACCTACCTGTCCTTGCCAAACAGCCATCCTAATCTGACCTAGTCTCATTTGCCAGCATTGGGCCCATATCCTTCTAAACCCTTCCCAATTCATATATCCAAGCAGATGCCTTTTAATTGTTGTAATTGTACCCACTTTCTCTGGCAGCTCAATCCATACATGCACCACCCTCTGTGTGAAAAAGTTACCCTTTAGGTCCCTTTTTAATTTTTTTACCCTCTCACCTTAAATCTATCCCTCTAGTTTTGAACTCTCCTGCTCCAGGAAAAAGATGTTGGCTATTCACCCTATCCATGCTCCTTATGACTTCTATAAGGTCATCCCTCAGCTACCAATGCTCCAGTGAAAATAGCCCCAGCCTATTCAGCCTCTCCTTGTAACTCAAATCCTCCAATCTCGGCAGCAACCTTGTAAATCTGTTCTGAACCCTTTCAAGTTTTACAACATCTTCCCTATAGCAGGGAGACCAGAATTGAATGCAGTATTCCAAAAATGGCCTAACTAATGTCATCCCAACTCCTATACAATATACTGACCAACGCAGGCAAGGATGCCAAATGCTTTCTTCACCACCCTGTCTAACTGCAACTCCACTTTCAAGGAAATATTTACCTGCATCCCTACATCTCTTTGTTTAGCAACACTTTCCTAGGCTCTACCATTAAGTGAATAACTCCTGCCCTGATTAGACTAAAATGCAGCACCTCACATTTTTCTAAATTAAACTCCATCTGTCACTTCTGGCCCATTGGCCCACCTGATGAAGATCCCGTTATACTCTGAGGTAACCTTTTTCACTGTCCACTATACCATCAATTTTGTTGTCATCTGCAAACTTACTAACAATACCTCCTATATTTACATCCAAATCATTTCTATAAATGACAAAAAAGCAATGGATCCAGCACTGATCCTTGTAGCACACTGCTAATTACTGGCCTCCAGTCTGAAAACACTCTACCATCACCTTCTGTCTGCTACCTTCAAACTAATTTTGTATCCAAATGGCTAGTTCTCCCTGGATTCCATGTGATCTAATGTCGCTAACCAGTCTACCTTGTCAAATGCCTTGTCGAAGTACACGTATACAATGTCTAAGCTCTCCCTTCATCAATCTTCTTTGTCATTTTTTCAAAAAACTCAATCAAATCAGTGAGACATGATTTCTCTCATACAAATCCATGTTGATTACTCATAATCAGTCCTTAACTTACCAAATGCATGTAAATCCTGTCCCTCAGAATCCCCTCCAATAACTTTCTCATTACTGACGTCAGGGTCACAGGTCCATAATTCACTGGATTTTCCTTCCCACCTTTCGTAAATAGTGGCCCCACAATAGTCACTCTCTAGTGTTCCAGCACTTGATACAAATAGCTCATCAAAGGGTCCCACAATCTTTTTCCTAGCTTCCCACAAAGATCTGGAATACACTTGATCAGATCCCTGGGATTTATCTACCTTTAAGAACTCCAGCACCTCCTCTTCTGTAATATGGACACTTTTCAAGACATCACTATTTAATTCCCCAAGTTCCCTAGCTTCCATGTCGTTCTCCACAGTAAATACAGATGTGAAATATTTGTTTAGTAGCCCACCCATCTCCTATGGTTTCACACACAGACGATCTCATAGATCTTTCAGGAGCCTTAATCTCTCCCTAGTTACTTTTTTGCTCTTAATGTATTTGTAGAATCTCTTTGGATTCTCCTTATCCCTATTTGCCAAAGCTATCTCATGTCCCCTTTTTGCCCTTCTGATTCCCTCCTAAGTACACTCCTGCTGCCCTAACATTCCTTAAAGGATTAACTTGATCCCAGCTGTCCACACTTGACATAAGCCTCCTTCTGTTCTTGAACTAGAGCCTCAATTTTTCCAGTCATCCAAAATTCCCTACACCTATCAGCCTTGCCCTTCCCATCTGCAGGAACATGCTGTCTTTGAACTCTCACTTTTAAAGGCCTCTCACCTTCAGTCATTCCTTTAATCCCCAATAAAAATTTGGAAGTTCATACCTAATCCCGACAAAATTCATGCCTAATCCCTTACGCTAATTTAGAACTTTAACTTTTAGACCAGGTCTATCCTTTTCCATCACTATTTTAAAACTAATAGAATTAGGATCATTTGACCCAAAGTGCTCCCACATTGAAACCTCTGTCACCTGCCCTGCCATATTTCCCAAGAGAAGGTCAAGTTTTGCTTCTTCTCCAATAGATATATCCATGTATTGAATAAGAATATTTTCTTGTACACACTTAACAAATTCCTCTCCATCCAAGCCCTTAACATTATGGCAGTCCCAGTCTAAGTTGGGAAAGTTAAAATCCCTTACCATTACAATCCCATTGTTCTTGGGAAGGAGAATTGTTCACAGTGACCTCAGCCATTAGGGAAATTGAACACGTAGTATTGGCGTTCAGAGATTAGCCATTAGGCCAACCGAGCTAACTGACTCCTTGCGTATTTGCAGGATGTCTGAAGACATTTTCATGAAGTTATTTTGAAACATTGTTACTCTTGTAATGTGGAGAGAGACACAGCAGGACAGGCCAACAAACAGAAAAGCTATGATGACCAGAACTTTGAGACGTTGACTAAAAGATAAATAAATCATGAAACAATGCACTTGGAGGACTCTCCTGCTCTGTGACGAATAGGATGAGATCATCTTTTGCTCCACCTGAGAAGACAGAGGGTGTCTTGATTTAAGGGCACATTTAATAGATATCCCATGCAATATTGCTGCATACTAAATGGTATTAGTTGGCTGGATGGCTGGTGTGTAATGCCACAGTATGGGTTCAATTTCCACACAAGCATGAAAGACTCTCCCTCTCAACTCCTCTTGATTCACATAAAGCACAGTAACCCTCTCTGGTTAAACTACCATCAGTCCTTTTTCTCTAATGTGAGAGTCACCTTATCATTTGGTAGGACATTGGTGACTACTTTATTCCCTCAGCACTGCACTGGAATGCTCGTCCAGAAATCTACTCAAGTCTTTTGTGTGAATCTTTCCTAAACTCTTTAAATATGAGACAAGAGCATATCTGAGCTAAAGCTGACAATGCGGCATTATAGGTAGAAAGTTGCAGAGGGTGACTCTAGTTGGACCAATGTCCTGCACCTGAGCACAAGGTTTTTAAAGAAGCCCCAAACAGACTAAGCAGTTACTGCTTTTGTCATGGAAATAACAAGAAACTGTTCCATACCCTCTGCCAAAAGAGACATTCGTATCCATGGAAACCAATTCCTGCTAGGGCTGAGTGGTTCCCAGATGTGAAGCCATTATAGGTTTCAAGCAGTAAAACAGTATTGTGTGATATCATCAGAATTTCATCCAACTGGCCATTCAACAAATGTATTAGATAGTGACTCAAATTGCCTTTCACTGTCTGCAGTAACCATAGAAACTGTGGATCAATGGCTATAGCCAAGCTTAACAGGGCTTCAATTTTCTGTATAAATATTCAGCATTAATGCTGCCGACTACACAGGAGGTGAAGATGCTGCAAGAGATATTTCTGGCTTCTGGCCCTCCATGTACTTCTCTCTTCCTCTTTACATGTTCCAATCTAATGCAGGGGCCTCATTCTATAACCACTCCATCCTAGATCTCATTCTTCAAATCACAATGCCCCAGTCTAACAAGCTAGTTTACCATGTGACTAATCTTAACCCTCAAACAAACATATATGCACCCATCAAACACTCATGCGCACGGCCAATATGGCCCATTTTACAAAGATCAAGAACATTTTCATCTCCCCAGCCCAGGGTTGGTGATGAAACTAGATTGGTAGATGAGGGGAGCGAATGTAATTGCAGAGATCCACACAATATTCAATATTTCCATGAACCTGGGTAGACACTGGACAGCAGACAATGGAATTTGGATTCAATAAAAATCTGCAGTTTAATGATTGCATATCATCAATTGTTGGTGGAAAACCTACCTGATTCATTAATGTCCATGAGATGTTTGAGCTATAGGGAGAGGCTGAATAAGCTGGCCCGTCAGAGGCTGAGGAGTGACCTTATACAGACTTATACAATCATGAGGGACATGTATAGGGTGAATAGCCAAGGATTTTTTCCCAGAGTAGGGGAGTTCAAAGCTAAATGGTATTGGTTTAAGTGAGAGGGGAAGATTTAAAAGGGACATAAGGGGAAACATTTTCACCTGAAGGGTGGTGCATGTATGAAATGAGCTGCCAGAAAAGGTGGGTACAATTACAATATTTAAAAGACATTTGAATGGGTATGTGAATAGAAAGGAGTTAGAGGAATATGGGTCAGATGCTGGCAAATGGGACTAGATTAATTTAGGATATCTGGTCAGCATGGACTAGTTGGACTGAAGGGTCTATTTCCATGCTGTACAACTCTTATGGCTCTATGATATGTAAGGCCAGACCCACAGCAACATGGTTGACTCTTAACTCCCCTTAGGCCATAAATATTGCCACATTCCAGTAACAAAACTTCAAAAAGAATTCAATCCTACTGACCAACAAATATATCAACTCTTCCCTTCAGACCACAAAACCTTTTCTCCATCCTTGGAATATATCCCATAATTCTATTGACTTCACCTGGCTCCAAATGCTTTAATTTTAAAATTTCCAACCCTTGGTATTTGAATAGGGTGATTTGAATGGAGTGAATTTTGAATTCCATTCGAAAAATTCAACAAATTAGTTCAAAGTTGTTTTCTTTCAAAAAGAAAACAATCTCAACTTCTCTGACCTTTCTTCATGACTTAATTTCATGACATCTTTGACCATCTCCTAAATCCCCCCTATTTTATATTTCCTGTGATCAGGTGACTAGAACCACACTCCAGATTGTGTTTCACCAATATCTTATGCATCATACTTTTTGGCATTTCAGATCAAAATACACAATAAGATTGTAACCTTGAAGAACACAGGGTGTGTGTGTTGCCTTTGGTCCTCCCTTTGATTAACTTTCATCCTGAGCTTTCTTGTACCCATGCCCAATTTTCTTCCACTCCAACCCCATCTATTTTTGGCTGTTATGAACTCCTTAGCAATGTGTTACCAAGAAATTGTGTTGCATTCACTCTTTTAAAAAAATCCCATTGCCATTTAGGATTTAAAAACACACATGGTTTGTGTCAGCTGATCAATATTTCACAGCCAAGCAGATTAACTCATTATTTATCCCTTTGTTGTTTATGGGACATTGCTGTGCACAACTTGGCAGCCTTATTTGTCTACCTTACCACATCTGACTTCCAAAAGTACCTCACTGGCTGTAAATAGCTTTTGATTATGCCAAGGTTATGAGAAATATCCTATAAACACAATGCCTACCTGCATGTTTTGCCAATAGTGATTTCACAGAACAACTTCTGGTTCCCAGTTTTAATGGTTTAGGTGAACCATACATTTTTTTCTGACAACTGATGATCGTTTCATGGCCACCAATACAGAGACTGGCTTTTAATTCTAGATTTTTAAAAAATGAGTTTATTTTCAAGGGCAACACATATCACAGTGGGAGTTGAACTCACATCATCAAAACATAAGTCAATGCAGCTAGGCCAGTGGCATCAGCTCCCCATAAATGAGTTAACAGCAAGTAGGTGCATAAGTAAGATTTACCAGACCCCTAACTAGTCCACTTGTTTTCCATCATCCAGGTAGTGATATTACATCATGATATTGGAGTGCCCATTGCAATTAATTCCACTCAATTAGTCTACGACACACTGAGATGTCACATTCAGATAACCCCAGTGCTGGACAACTTTGGGAAAGCAGATTAGGAACTGCCATGTGGATCATCATCAGAAACATCACTGAGCACTGGCTGAAGTCATGGCCCTAGGCCTGGTCAACTGCCTCAACAAAGCAAGCTGTTAAACAAAGATATTTCGCAAATAACAACATTTCTCCAGGCAGAGATAATCAGACTAGCACTGCATCATTAGCCTAACAGCAACCAATACCATACTGCCCCATCACTGTTTCACAGTCCCAACAGCCCCCCCAAAAAATCAGTGTCAACAACCAACACTACCCACAAGAACTCAGTCCTTAGTATCACAGTCTTAACACACCCTGACTGACCCTGCTCATTCACAAACTCTATCAGCGTAAGCACCATTTAACAGTCCCAACAGCCCCTCCATCATATGATGTTCCGTCCACACATTGCCACCCTGATCACACATCCCCCCTTATTGTGAACATTCACTATTTCTCAGCCTTGCCGATAATCCCCACTTTGCAATCACACCTTTGTACAGAATGACTTTGCACCACTACATACACACATACATATATGCACTCAATCACACACACTGTCACATCTAGTGCCACACAATTTAGCACAAGACAGTTCATTGTCAGCAGCTAAATATCACCAAGTAGACTCGCAGCCTTAAAACACTGTACTCACTGAAAAGAGAGTTTACCCTTAGAAGTTGCAGGATTGGCTGAACTCATTCTGAGGTGACGAAGGTGTTAACTTTAAGAAGCATAGAGTGTGAGAATGAAGCATCAGTCCTGTCAGCCGTTAATGTGTTTTTCACGCGATGTGGTCATTGGTGGTTTCTTTCTTCTCAGATGTCATCTGCTGACAAATAAACATTTTCCTTCCTATAAACACAGCTCTCTGCTTGGTTCCCCTTGAAAGTTGGACTTAAAACTTTTTTGCTTTGATTTGTTAAAACACAGAGAGCTGGAGACTGCCAAAGGTTTGGTACTGACACGAACACTCACTGGCACAAGAGAAAACGTCTAGCAAATGTGATGGGCAACTTCTACCCCCACTACCAGCAGATAGTCCCATTGGAGATTGGTCATGGCCAAGCTTTCAGCAAAGTTCTCCATCCAGTGCTGGGGTAAGTGTGTGGACTATGATAACCACAGGCTGTAATAACACTGAAAGAAATGCATGAATCCCAGCCAACTGGTCCTGGGCAGACATTGGGCCATTCTTAAGGCTGCCAAGTCAACACCAAGTCACATGCTTTCTGCTGGCATCAAACCAGACATTGTACAGCACAGAGGAGGCTTTGCAACACTTCAAAACAGCTACAAATTTATTCTCGTTCTCCTGCTCTTTCCCCTTAGCTCTGCACATTTCTCCTTTTGAAGTAGAAATCTAAAAGCCTTTTGAAAGCTAGCCCTGCTTGCTTCACCCTTTCGTGCAATCAGTTCCTGATCTGGACAAACAAATTTGTTTCTCGACCACCCACAGTTTATTTACCGAATTATGTTAAACCTTTGTGCTCTGATTTCCCACCCTCCTGTCCATTGAAGCCCCCGCCACTCGATCATCAGTATGGTGGCAATATCACTGGATTAGTCATTCAGAACCTCAGGCTACTGTTCTGGGAATATGGCTCAAATTGCCAGATGCTAAAATTCGTACTCAGTAAAAGAAATCTGATTTTTTAAAATTCATTCATGGAATGAGGGCATCACTGGTTAGGCCAGCATTTATTGCCCTTCCCAGAAGGTAGTTAAGAGTCAACTACATTGTTGTGCGTCTGGAGTCACACATAGGCCAGACCAGGTAAGGATGGCAGTTTTCTTCTCTAAAGGACATTAATGAACCACATGGATGTTTCCTGACAGTAGATTTGTGGTCATCATTAGACTCTGAGTGCAGCACGGTGATTCAGTGGTTAGCACTGCTACCTTGCAGTGCAAGGAACTTGGGTTCAATTTCAGCCTCAGGCCACAATGTGGAATTTGCATGTTCTCCTTGTATCTGCATGGGTTTCCTCCCAGAGTCCAAAGATGTGTGCAGATTTAATGGGTTAGCCTTGGGAAATGCAGGTTTATAGGGTAAGGAGTGAGAGATGCCTTTTGAGAGGGCAGTATGGGCTGAATGGCCTGCTTCCACCGTGCAGGGATTTATATTTTCAGATTTTTTTATTGAATTCAAATTCTGCCATGGCAGGATTCAAACCTGGGTCCCCAGAACATTATCTGGGTCTCTGGATTAACAGTCCAGTGATAATTGGTTGGTTTTTTTTGGAAAAATCCATCTTTTTACTAATATCCTTCAAGGAAAGAAATCTGCTGGCCTCACCTGATCTGGCCTACATGAGACTCCAGATCCGCAGTCACACAGTTGACTCTCAACTGCTCTCTGCATATTTACGAAAGGGCAATTAGGTAAGTGATGCATATATCACATGAACAAATAAATAAGAGAAGCCTTCGTATATTTGAGCACATCTATTAAATCATGCCTCAACCTCCACTGTTCTAAGGAGCAAAGTCCAATTTTCTCTATTCTTACCATAAGAGAAACCTTTCATTGTTGGTGCCATTCTGGCAAATCTCCTTTGCATCCTGTCTAAGCTCTCAAAGCCCCTTTCTAAAACGTAGGATCCAGGATTGGACAAAATACTCGAACTCATGGACTTCATTTAAGACAGGAATAGGTACTCTTTTTTTTCATCAAATTTTAGCTGAGGGTGACATTCTTGACCTGCCTCTTGTCTGAGAGTCCACCAAGTTGTGCTACCCATAGAATGGTTCAGTATAAGTTTCTCCTTACATTTCAATGGATTCAATCAAGCTACCTTGAGTTATTCCCGAAAGCTAAATACCTCCCGCAACAGTAGAAAAAACGTACCCAATGATAGGACAACCATTCTATTTCAATGTGTTGCATTTTGCATTGGAAATGGACATAACTCTGTCTACTAACAGTATTCATGCACCTTGATAGATAATCTCAAAATCAGGGGGACTTCTGCACATCACCATAGAACCAACTGGGGACCGGGAGTAGCAATGGGAAAGTGGGATAGGAGGTGGTTCTCCAACCCAAGATTCACCACCCTGACTTGGAAATACATTGCCATTCCTTCACTGTCGCTGAGTCAAAATTCTGGAACTCCCTCCATAAGGGCATTGTGGGTCTACCTACTGCATGGTCAGCATTCATAGCGTTTTATGAATTATTTACTATTTGCTGAGAAGCCAATAACAGTTATTTCAGTGGGATGGCCATCCAAATTTACATGTGAAATTCAAAAATCAAAGGACATTTTTAATTTGAAATCAGCACTTTGCATATGTGAACCTCTGCTATACAAAGGCAAGTTTCTTGTCTCTGATATAATATGGAACTAAACCACATCCATAAGGGATCCTATCCAATTCTCCATCCAACATTTCAACTCTTCCTGAAATTATCTTTTTTTGAATCCAACATGGCATTGTGCCTTGCCAAGTTTTCACATATTCAGTCTGCTCACTAGGAGTTTCCAAGATTTCACTCCCAGTGTTTTTTAAAAAGCATTCATTCACAGGATGTGGGTGTCACTGGCTAGGACAACATTTATTGCCCTGAGAGCAGTTAAGAGTCAACCACGTTGCTGTAGATCTGGAGTTATATGTAGGCCAGACCAGGTAAAGCTGGCCATTTCCTTCCATGAAGACATCAGTGAACTTGATTGTTTTTTCCAACAATCAATTCACTGTCATCATTTCACTCTTAATTCTAGGTTTTTACTGGATTCAAATTCCACCATCTGCCAGATGGAAGATGAATTCTGGCCATTCGACCATTTCCTAGGCTTCTGGATTAACAGTCCAGCAATAATACCACCAGGGCAGTCACCTTCCCTTAATGAACTTCATGGTGCTGGACCAGAAAAGGAAAGCACATCAGTCCTCTTTGCCATTCCTAATCTCCATCCAGTGAACCCTATTAGACAGATTTCAAGGGGGGATACTCGCTGAAGACAGGCATTTAGCAGTCAGGAAAATAGAGAAAATGAGGACTATCCCATGGAAGAAGTTCAGTTGAACTGACTAAGACAGAATTTGTCACAATTTCGATGAATGGCTGCACAGCCTAGGGGAATTCGCCCACTGTAGCTGCTTGAAAATAACAGCTGAGAGACAGATTATTTCTTCACATCCATTCAGGTGCGAGTGGACTTATATCGTGAAAGCTTCCTCGGCCATAAGAAGCTGGACTGAGATTCCATTTCAAAGGTGGAAGCCTGTCATCGTCTCTAGTCATCACAACCATTTGCCCATAAATTGGGTGACTCTAATACACGAAGGTGTCTCATTTTCTCAGAGCACTGCCTCACCAGTAGAAACTCGAGCCTTTATCTTTCATGACTGTTGATGATGGAGGTGGGTGAATGATCAGCTGATTTCCACGATATCACATTCATGCTGGAAGACCAAGGGCACTTGTGACAAAAAGCTATCCAAACACACCTTTCTGTTTTCAAAGTCATCCAGTATTCCCTTAATAGATACATTCCAGGCTGACGCGACTCTCTCCTCCTCATCTTTATATTCGTCGTGGACCCAATTTCCCCTTGTGCTCGAGTGCTGAACTGAACTAGATGTAATTTGTTCCGAAGCCTACTGTGGTGACATCTTCACAAGATGGCAACTTCTTTCATGAAAGTAACTGGATCAGGAGCCCTGACATCTTGAACCATTAAAAATATACATTAAAAATATCCTCTGATCCTTTAATTCATGTTTGCACCATGTATGAAGAAAGCGTTGTTTATAATAGGCTTGGAAAATAGTCCAAGGGAACAGTCAGTAGGTGAGCAGTGGCCAGATATTCAGACAGATATTCCATAATGCTCCGTTATTCCGACCAAAACAAAAGGACTTGAGAAGGATGAACCAGCCATAGTTAACAAAGGTGGTCGAGGAGAACAAAGAAGCAAAAGCTAGAATCAAAGGATCTTTACACTGCAGAAGGAGACCATTCGACCCATCAAGTCTGCACCCATCCTTCAAAGGGTATCCCAGCCCCCACATTTACAATAGTTAAACCATCCAGCCTATAAATCTTTCGAATTTGGGAGAAAACCAGAGTCATTCCTGAGGAAAGATTTATGCTTGAAACGTCGACTCTCCTGCTTGTCGGATGCTGCCTGACTAGCTATGCTTTTTGACTCTGATCTCTGGCATCTGCAGTCCTCACTTTGTCCCAGGAAACTGGAGCACCCAGCAGAATCTCACACAGACACAGGGAGAATGTGCAAACTCCACACAGGCAATCACCTGAGGCTGGAATTGAATTCAGATCCCCAGCACAGAGAGGCCACTGTGGCACCCTCATAATATATAGACCAGGTAGACACGAAGATTGGAATTTTTTTTAGGAACCAGCAGTGGGTGACTGAAAAGCTAATAAAAAGGGAGAAAATTAATTATAAAAATAAATTAGCAGGATATATGGAAACAAACAGCCAGATCTTCCACAGGAATATGAAGAGTGTAGCTAAAGAAAGTGTGGAGGATGTAACTGAGGAATTGATAAAAGTACACAGAGAAATGGTGGATAATTTAAATCAATATTTTGTGGAGCAAGACACTAAAAACATCCCAAAGATAGCAGATAAGCAAGGTGCAATGGGGGGAAAGATCTTGTATTGGATTCTATGATTCTTGTTTAAAACCAAGGTACAAAGGAATTTCATATAGAGTCATACAGCAAGGGAACAGATCCTTCAGTCAAAACCAGTCCATGCTCACCAAACTAAACTGGTTCCATCTGCCTATCCCTCCAAACATTTCTTATTCATGTCCTTATCTAAATGTTTTTTAAGCCTTGTAACTGTACCCGCATCCACCACTTCCCCTGGAGGTTTATTCCACACACAAATTGTGTGGTGAATATCTAGAATCCTTTACCACTGAGAGTTGCTGAGGCTAGGACACTGAAAGTAATTAAAAGTGGAAGTAGGTAGAATAGCAAAGAGATGAGGTTTATGAGGAGCTGGCTGAAAATGGAGTTGAGATCTGGGGCAGATCATCTATGATCTTATAAGGCAGGCTCAAGGGGCTGAATGGCCTACTTCTGCTAATATTTCTTATCACTAATGTTGTCAAGTAATTGTTATTCTCCTCTTCTTTCTCCGCCAGCCCTCCATCATGAAAGATCATTGGCCCTGAGCATTAACCCTGTTACTCCCTCTGGATGTGATGCTAGGTGCATGAGCAGCATTTTCTGGATTTATTGAAGGTGATTCACAGGTAAACATAAGGTGCAACAAGACCCCAGAGGCTTGCTGAAATCCACCTTTAAGAACTGGACCAGAAGTAGAGCTATTCAAAATTCCTCAAACACAAATCTATCAACATGAGAGAAGCAACACTCCAGACTCCAAGTACCACAGCTAATCCAAGGGGTGCCACAGTGCCTCAGTCGTTAGCAGTACTGCATCCCAACACTAGGGACCTGGTCTCAACTCCACCTTCTAGTGACTGTCTGTGTGGAGTTTGCACATTTTCCCTGTGAGTGTGTGAGTTTCTTCCCACAATCCAAAGACTGTTTGAATTCGTGTATCGCTGGACATCGGAGTGCATCTGGGAAAATTAACAAACAATGAAATTCACAACTAATCTTGGAGGAACTGTTAGGCAAAGTTCACAGCACAGAATCAGATAAGTTAATTGTTGTTTTAAGTCTGTCCAAGAGAAAGGCTGCAATAGTGAGTATAGTGGATTCTTTCTTGATTATATGTTTTTGGAGATAAGTCTCTTGATTAAACTTAAAATATAAGACATAGCTATTAATTTAACCTGGGGCAGTGTTTGTAGAGGAATAAGAAAGTGTTATTTTCTGGGTCTGTAGATTGTGAAGGAGCAAAAATGGCCTTTGCAGTGATATGTACTTCTTGTCAGATGTGGGAGTTTAAAGAGAGTTTAAGGAATACTGCGGATTATATCTGCCATAAATGCTGTTGGATGTGAATTATATCAGATCGAGTGGATCGTTTGGAGAGACAGTTAGAAGTGATTAGGAATTTGCAACAGCAACAATATGTGATGGATGGCAGTTATAGGAAGGGGGGGAAAGTCTCAGATATAGTCACATAGATGAAGTAACTTGAGGAAGGGTGAGAGAGGTAGGCAGCTGGTGCAGGAGTCTTTTGTGGATATACCCATTTCAAACATGTATGCTGTTTTGGAAAATGTAGGGGGTGATGGATTCTCAGGGGAACATAGCACAAACAGCCAAGTTTCTGGCATTGAGACTGGCTCTAATGCAACGAGGGGTATGTTGGCTTCCAACAGATCAATTGTGTTAGGGGACTCTGTAGTCAGAGGTACAGACAGACGTTTCTGTGGCCAGCAGAAGAAAAGCAGAATGGTGTGTTGTTTCCCTGGTGCCGGGATCAAGGGTGTCTCAGAGAGGGTGCAGAATGTTCTCACGGGGAAGAGGGGCCAGCAAGAGGTCATTGTCGACATTGGAACCAACGATATAGGGAGGGAAAAGATTGAGATTCTGAAGGGAAATTACACAGAGTTAGGCAGGAATTTAAAAAGGAGGTCCTCAAGGGTAGTAGTATCTGGATTACTCTCAGTGCTACGAGCTATTGAGGGCAGGAATAGGAGGGTAGAGCAGATGAATGCATGACTGAGGAGCTGGTGTATGGGAGAAGGACTCACATTTTTGGATCATTGGAATCTTTTTTGGGGTAGAAGTGACCTGTATAAGAAGGACGGATTGCACCTAAAATGAAAGGGGACTAATATACTGGCAGGGAAATTTGTGAGAACTGCTTGGGAGGATTTAAATAGTAAGGAGGGGGGGTGGGACCCGGGAGGGTGGGAGCCAGGGAGATAGTGAGGAAAGAGATCAATCTGAGACGGGTACAGCTGAGAACAGAAGTGAGTCAAACAGTCAGGGCAGGCAGGGACAAGGTAAGACTAATAAATTAAACTGCATTTATTTCAATGCAAGGGACCTAACAGGGAAGGCAAATGAACTCAGGGCATGGTTAGGAACATGGGACTGGATATCATAGCAATTATGGAAACATGGCTCATGGGCAGGACTGGCAGCTTAATGTTCCAGGATACAAATGCTACAGGAAGGATAGAAAGGGAGGCAAGAGAGAAGGGGGAGTAGCATTTTTGATAAGGGATAGCATTACATCTGTGCTGAGGGAGGATATTCCTGGAAATACATCCAGGGAAGTTATTTGAGTGGAACTGAGAAATAAGAACGGAATGATCACCTTACCGGGATTGTATTATAGAGCCCCCAATAGTCAGAGGGAAACTGAGAAACAAACTTGTAAGGAGATCTCAGCTATCTGTAAGAATAATAGGGTAGTTATGGTAGGGGATTTTAACTTTCCAAACATTGACTGCCATAGTGTTAAATATTTAGATGGAGAGGAATCTCTTAAGTGTGTACAAGACAATTTTCTGATTCAGTATGTGGATGTACCTACAAGAGAAGGTGCAAAACTTGATCTACTCTTGGGAAATAAGGCAGGGCAGGTGACTGAGGTGTCAGTGGGGGGAGCACTTTGGGACCAGCGACCATAATTCTATTCATTTTAAAATAGTGATGGAAAAGAATAGACCAGATCTAAAAGTTGAAATTCTAAATTGGAGAAAGGCCAATTTTGACGATATTAGGCAAGAACTTTCAAAAGCTGATTGGAGGCAGATGTTCACAGGTAAAGGGATGGTTGGAAAACAGGAAGCCTTCAGAAATGAGATAACAAGAATCCAGAGAAAGTATATTCTTGTCAGGGTGAAAGGGAAGGCTGGTAGGTATAGGGAATGCTGGATGACTAAAGAAATTGAGGGTTTCGTTGAGAAAAAGAAGGAAGCATATGTCAGGTATAGACAGGATAGATCGAGTGAATCCTTAGAATGGTATAAAGAAAATAGCAGTATATCTAAGAGGGAAATCAGGAGGGTGAAACAGGGACATGAGATAGCTTTGGCAAATAGAATTAAGGAGAATCCAAAGAGTTTTACAAATATATTAAGGACAAAAGGGTAACTAGGGAGAGAATAGGGCCCCTCAAAGATCAGCAAGGTGGCCTTTGTGTGGAGCCACAGAAAATAGGGGAGATACTAAATGAATATTTTGCATCAGTATTTACTGTGGAAAAGGATATGGAAGATATAGACTGTAGGGAAATAGATGGTGACATCTTGTAAAATGTCCAGATTACAGAGGAGGAAGTGCTGGATGTCTTGAAGTGGTTAAAAGTGGATAAATCCCCAGGACCTGATCAGGTGTACCCGAGAGCTCTGTGGAAAGCTAGAGAAGTGATTGATGGGCCTCTTGCTGAGATATATATATCATCGATAGCCACAGGTGAGGTGCCGGAAGATGGGACATTGGCAAAAGTGGTGCCACTGTTTAAGGAGGGCGGTAAAGACAAGCCAGGGAATTTTGACAGGTGAGCCTGACCTCAGTGGTGGGCAAGTTATTGGAGGGAATCCTGAGGGACAGGAAGCACATGTATTTGGAAAGGCAAGGGCTGATTCGGGATAGTCAACATGGCTTTGTGCGTGGGAAATCATGTTTCGCAAACTTGATTGAGTTTTTTGAAGATGTAACAAAGAAGGTTGATGAGGGTAGAGCAGTAGATGTGATCGATATGGGCTTCAGTAAGGCATTCGACAAGGTTCCCCATGGGAGACTGATTAGCAAGGTTAGATCTCATGGAATACAGGGAGAACTAGCCATTTGGATACAGAACTGGCTCAAAGGTAAAAGACAGAGGGTAGTGGTGGAGGGTTGCTTTGCAGACTGGAGGCCTGTGACCAGTGGAGTGCCACAAGGATCGGTGCTGGGCCCTCTACTTTTCGTCATATACATAAATGATTTGGATGCGAGCATAAGAGGTACAGTTAGTAAGGTTGCGGATGACACCAAAATTGGAGGTGTAGTGGATAGCGAAGAGGGTTACCTCAGATTACAACAGGATCTGGACTAGATGGGCCAATGGACTGAGAAGTGGCAGATGGAGTTTAATTCAGATAAATGTTAGGTGCTGCATTTTGGGAAAGCAAACACTTAATGGAAAGGTCCAAGGGAGTGTTGCTGAACAAAGAGACCTTGGAGTGCAGGTTCTTAGCTCCTTGAAAGTGGAGTCGCAGGTAGATAGGATAGTGAAGAAAGTGTTTGGTTTGCTTTCCTTTATTGGTCAGAGTATTGAGTACAGGCGTTAGGAGGTCATGTTGCGGCTGTGCAGGACATTGGTTAGGCCACTGTTGGAATATTGCATGCAATTCTGGTGTCCTTCCTATCGGAAAGATGTTGTGAAACTTGAAAGAGTTCAGAAAATATTTACAAGGATGTTGCCAGGGTTGGAGGATCTGAGCTACAGGGAGAGGCTGAACTGGCTGGGGCTTGTTTTCCCTGGGAGCATTGGAGGCTGAGAGGTGACCTTATAGAGGTTTACAAAATTATGAGGGGCATGGATAGGATAAATAGACAAAGTCTTTTCCCTGGGGTTGGGGAGTCCAGAACTAGAGGGCATAGGTTTAGGGTGAGAGGGGAAAGATATAAAAGAGACCTAAGGGGCAACGTTTTCATGCAGAGGATGGTACGTGTATGGAATCAGCTGCCAGAGGACGTGGTGGAGGCTGGTACAATTGCAACATTTAAGAGGCATTTGGATAGGTAATCCAATGCATGAATAGAAAGGGTTTAGAGGGATATAGGCCGGGTGCTGACAGGTGGGACTAGATTGGGTTGGGATATCTGGTCGGCATGGACGGGTTGTACCGAAGGGTCTGTTTCCATGCTGTACATTTCCATGACTCTATGTGTAGGTTAGGTAGTTTGGCCATGCTAAATTGCCTATAGTGTCCAGCGATGTGCAGGCTTCATGGATTAACCATGGGCAATGCAGGGTCTGGGTGAGATGCCTTTCACAGGGCTGGTGAGGATTTAATGGGCTGAATGGCCTGCTTCCACACTGTAGGGATTCTATAATCCAGTCCTGGCTTGCTATTTAATGAATGGACATACAGCAGATGTTGGGTGTTATTTTTATAACTGCCAATTCAGAGGCATTAACACAATAAACTATACCTAGTTACACTCTTATTCCATTAAACACAGCAAGCATTTACATTTTGGATTTTTCCAACCCACTTACGCTGACTATTTCAGCTCTCTTCTTCCAGGTGAGTGCAAATTCCCCCGATCTTTCACAATGACCACTGCAGCATATACAGAATATACTCAAGCAACCAAAAACAAACTTGGCTCTGCTGGAAACAACTCATTCATTCTGTCCATCCTGCTCTGCCGTTTACTTAGATCTAGCCAGTCATCAAAGCCAATGTCACGTTCCCACTCTATCTCCATATCTCTTGATGTAATTCTCACATTAGTCTTAGCTGTGGGATTGTCATATATCTCTATAAGGTCTGACCACAGGTCTTTAGGAATTCCAGAATCACACAGCAAACCTAACCCTTCAAGCTCTGCCAGGGTTCACTTGGAAGCTGACACAATGCCAGCCAATGGTCTCAAAACCCTGAGGAATTGGCTTTTATATATTCTTTCAAGGGATGTTGGCATTGTTGAATAGACCAGCATTTATCACCCATCCCTATCAGCCAGCGCCAGGGACCCAGGTTCAATTCCAGCCTCGCGTGACTGTCTGTGTGGAGTTTGCACATTCTCCCCATGTTTATGTGGGTTTCCTCCGGGTGCTCCGGTTTCCTCTCACACTCCAAAGATCTGCAGGTCAGGTGAATTGGCCATGCAAAATTGCCCATAGTGATAGGTGCATGAGTAGGGGAATGGGTCTGGGTGGGTTGCTCTTCAGAGGGTCAGTGTGGACTTGTTGGGCCAAAGGGCCTGTTTCCGCAATGTAGGTAATCTAAATCTAAATCTAGCTGGCTAGAGGGCAGTTAACAGCCAACCACATTGGAATATGGAGTCAGATATAGGCCAGACAAGGTAAAGATAATATAGTTCCTTCACTTACGGACATTAGTGAACCACAATTGACAGTGGTTACATGGTCATCATTAGGATAGCTTCGTACCGAATTCTCATTTCACCATTTGCCGTGGTGGAATTTTGATACCATGCCTCCAGAACATTAACTACATCATCACCGCCTGCAAAGTGTTTTTGCTGAAGCTGTTTTGGAAATCCAGAAAACCTCCACAGTCTGCAGTCTTATTTTTGAAATTTAAATGAATTTCAAAGTAAAAACATTCAGCATTTTTTTGGTGGGGGAGATAACTAGTCAGTCTTGCATATAAAGCTCATCCCTGGTTTCCCTTAAGAGGCTTTTGGTGAAAGTAGTCCCATTGCTAAATAGTGAGTTCCAAGTTTTGACTATCTGGTTGGTGGGGGTCAAAGATGTAACATAACTTGTACATAACTTTCATAATATGATCACATATTTGAGGAGATTTCTGAAGAAGGGACACTGAACCTGAAATACTGTTGTCTCTCCACAGATGTTACTAGACCTGCCTAGTTTCTCCAATTATTTCTGTATTCATTAACTTTTGAGGAAACTTGTTAAGTTGCAAAAATGCAACTCATGTAATATATATTGTATGTGCAGAATAAAGATGGAATAAATATTACTTACAATAACATTACAGTGCTTCTAAATTTAATGTCTCAACTATAAAGTCTTATTGAATGCTTTCAATTACTTCTAAAGATACGCAGCATTTCTTCTTTATCTTTCTAGAGTATAGGCCTGAGATTTCAAAGTACTGCTCCTCAGGAGATTCTCAAACTAACTACCTTTTTCACAAGATCATAGAACTGTCCTTTGCTGAATAGGTTCCCTGTATTTTCATCCCTGAGAAAAAGAGTCACAGGACATTTGTAATAACCATCTGCACACATTCAAATGAGAATAAGTAATTAAATGCAAACTGAACTAATCACATAAGTCTATTTGAATTTGAAAATATGTCTTTCTCATTTGCCTATTGAACCTCAGCTTCACAGCTGTAGTTTCTCTAGTCTTCCACATTACTAGAGATCCATTTCACTGATATCATTATTAAACCTCACCTCCGCACCTTCTCTAATGCCTTACATCCTTCCCAAAGTGTACTGTAAAGTTGGACTTTACTGGCACCTAGCTAGACTGCCATTGTGATGAATATTAATAATAAATTATTATTGAGGATCTTGGTTTCAAAATTAGAGGTGAATAAATCTTTGGTCTTCAGTTCTGTGAAGGCGACATTTTTTAAAGAGGTCAGAAATTGATTTTCTTGACCAGTGGGTCAAAACAGCATTTCCAAGAAATCATTTTATTTGAGCTAAATGAGTAGAAAAATTACCTGGTTAGATAATTGCTGATGTGTTTATTAAATTGTGCTTTTACAACCCAGATAAAGAGAGACAGCAGAGGCCAGAAGGTGGTCAGTGCAGAAAAAAAGAACCTAACAAGCAGTGGGCTGTTTATCAGCTTAAAGTCTTCAAAACAAGCATTGAAGTTTTCCCATTTATGTTCAACAGAAAAATCAATGAATTAATTTATGTCTATGTACCTCAGGGAGAAACAGAGAGAATCGCATCTTCTCAATGTGCAGTAATTCACTGAAAGAATACGCTTGCAACTTCATCAGTTAGGAAAGAGTTGAGCGTCTGTAAAGGATAGTGCTGGGAAAATGGGCTGAAGTTCTTTCATCTAAAGATTTTTTTCAAGTTGTTATAGCTTTATTTTTTATGTTCACCTTTTGTGTGTAATAAACTTCCTTAGTCTTTTGGTAAAAGCACATTGACAGCCTCTTGTGAATATGTTCAGCAACTGACTACCCCAGTAATCACATTACAAAAGTAAAAGTTATGGTCTAACATGACAGGTTTTGCAGTGAGATCTGACTTGTCCATTTTACCTCCAGCCTTCACTGGAGCACAGAGGGTTGAGAGGTGACATCATAGACGTTTATAAAATCATGACGATTATAGATAGTGTTAATGGTAGGTGTCTTTTCCCAAGGTTGGGGGATTTCAAGACTAGGGAGCACATTTCTAAGGTGAGAGGAGAGAGATTTTAAAAAAAAGGCTTGACGGACAATTTTTTTTTACACAGAGGATGGTTCATGTGTGGAATGAACTTCCTGAGGAAATGGTTGACGTGGGCACAATGACAATGCTTAAAAGACATTTGGAAAGCTACTTGAATAGGAAAGGTTTGGAGGGATATGGGCAATGAGCAGGCGGGTGGGACTAGTTTAGTTTGGGATTATGTTCGACATGGACTGGTTGAATCAAAGGGCTTTTTCCATGCTGTATGACTCTATGACTCTGTGATGTTTCTCCATTGAAGTGATGGAGGCGGGGGCAATTACGACATTTAAAAGACATTTGGACAGGTACATGGATACAATAGATTTAGGGAATTATGGGCCAAACACAAGCAAATGGGACTGGTTCTGTTTAGGGCCATGCTGAATGACTCTATGACTCTATCTGGTTGTCTGCTGACCCAAAAACTAATGTAAGCATTTCTTCACTGTCTGTACTCGGAAGGTGGACTTCTGCCTATAACCATGATTAGAATGGTATATGTGGGTGGACATAGTTGATATTTAGAGAAGCTTAGAATATTTGGAGGTCCTCCTTTTTTTTATCTCAAATGTCAGGATGGTGGAGCACCAGTTGGGAAGCCCATTGTACGAATGTTACAGAAGTATTAATGGAAATGTTATCACAAAGAGCAGAGTGAGAAAGAAAATTTAAGAAACAGACATAAAATCCCACTGCAAAACGTTAATTTTATTTCCTAACCCTGACTGCCCATTAGACGAATGAGATGCACTGAACACTAATGCTGGAAAATTAAGCATCAAGTTAATCATATTATTATGATCTTTTAATCTTATTGATAGTAATCTGATAGCAAATTGGCCTTCACTTCAAAATATTTGGACAGGAGAGTTAAAGTGATACAACCACTTGGGGACACTACGGCACAAGACCCCTCTCAGTTAGTTAAATACATCCTCTGTGAACTGGGAAGAATCCGCGGGCAAATCTATCCTCTGACACTGTCATCATGCAAAAAATCAGATATAACCTATGCTCTGCTCTCATGCATTCAGCTCACGCCCATTATCTCAATACAGCAGCCTCTCACAGCCAATTGTACAATCCAGATGAATACACCTGAAAGTCAATTATTCAATACCTATCAAACCAGCACTGAGCTGTCCACATCCATCAAACCAGCATCCGACCATGCAGCGAGCCAACATCCAGATAACCCTCCCAGAACAATGACTGCGTCAAATTAACTGCTTCACAAAGATATTGCACATATGCTTCTTCCTGTATGATCAGTCAACCAGTCAAAATGCATCAACTCATGACAGGATGAGCTGAATAATCTAACACACTGAAGCGTAGGGAGGCACAGCACTGTCATTTAAATTTAACTTCTTCAATGCTGTTGTATCGTATCGCTCTAAAATAACTGCACCAGATGGTCAGGATTCTAATTATTGGAATCGTCCAGGACTTAAAAGGGTGTTTTAAGAGTATTAGAATTCAAACACTTTGATATACCAATCATTAAAATGGCATCCATCATCCATTCAGTTGGAGATAGCACTGACCACAACAATATTCATGTTGGCAGTTGAATTGGTGACTGATTTCACATATTACACTCTCATCAAAAGCCAGTCACTGCCCGCAAAAAGAGGTAAATGCCTCAATTAGAGATAAAAACAAATGTATTCTTGCCATACACTGAGATGTACATTTTATTTTTCCATCCAATATTCTTCCCCACCACGTTCAGTTCATTCATAGGGGCCTATGAACAGGGGGAGAGCTTTGAGAGCCTGGCTACCATCTACCTTTTCGATCGGCCACCTCCACCAATACCCACTCTCCTCTAACCCCCACCATACTCTCTTTATGGTAACTCAGACAAGCATAATCTAGTATTACAGGCAGTCCCTGATTTATGATTGGCCAATTTATGAACACATATATGTATGAACGAGATCCCATAGGGGCATATTAATATTAATTATAAAGATCCAACATGCAAACATTTGCTCACTTTTATGAATGGTTATTTTATATTGTACAGTACCGTATTGTGCTCTGATGTGTGTACAAACTGACTTACATTTGTACTCAAGATCAGAACTTATTCATAACCTACGACTGCCTGAAGCAGGATTTTCAACAGGTTCATATACAAGCCCAATATTGTCCTCACTTGGGGCCTGTTTTTATGCAGATAAATACGCATTTCTTTAATGTGCATCATTTTACCCCTGAAACAAATTTACCATTAAAGCTCAAAATTTCATTCAGAAGAATAGACTTTCACTCAACACAGAAGTCATTCATTGCTAAGTCATTGTCCTTAGTATCTTTTATAGCAGGTCCAAATCACCCAATTTTATTTTAGAACACACTCAGATTTAGAAGACATTCACAGCCAGCAATGCTAGAGATGGACAAAGCACATGCTGTGGTTTGCATTCCTTAGTTGTCTTTTCAAGGAACAGGACAGTGATCTGGAATAAGAAGCTACAACTTCCATATTAAGCATGGAAGACCAGGAACCTCATATTCAATATATTGATTTGGACAACAGGCAGACAACTGGTGACCCACATCCATGAACACCAACTAGCAACCAAATCACACAAACAACTCAAACTGCTCTCCATATACATGGACAACAAGAATCATGAGTTTGACAACACAGTGATACTAGGACAGGCCAAACAAAGAACAGCAAGGGAATTTCTGGAAGCATGGTGCTTATCCTTGGACTCCATCAGCAAACACATTGACCTGGACCCAATGTACAAACTGCTGCCATGGGAAACCAGAACCAACACCCACCGGAAACAGAATTCACAGCAGAACAGTACACCAGCGCTTCACAAGAGGCAACACAGCACTGATGATGTCACCTAGAAAGGGGACAAAATGTCTGCCAACAAATCTACCAGCTCGGCTAACAGACCAACAACGCATTCATTTGGTCATCTTCTGAACACACTTTCTGCGTTCATCAAGTCCTGGGGCAACTGAATGTAGAATCCCTGGCTCAGAATCAAAGATTCAACCCATTGGGCTATAAGCAAACCAAGCATCCAATCTAAAATGAGGCTGTCATGGAGGGAATAAGAACACAAGTGTGATAGCAAATTAACTCACCCCTGCTTCCTCATGCATACAGCACAGAACTGGACCCTTCAGTCCTAGTCCCATTTACCAGCACTTGGCCCATGTCCATCTAAACCCTTCCGATTCATATACCCATCCAGATGCCTCTTAAATGTTGTACTTGTACCAGCGTCCATCACTCTCTCTGGCAGCCTGTTCCATACATCTGCATGAAAAAGTTACCCCTCAGGTCCTTTTTAAATCTTTCCCCTCTCACCTTAAACCTATGCCAGCTAGTTTTGGTAAACCACCCCCAACTCACCCTGGGAAAGTCACCTTGTCTATTCACCCTATCCATTCCACCCATGATTTTATAAACCTCTCTCAGGTCACCTGTCAACCTCTGATGCTCTATGGAAAATAGCCCCAGCCAAATCTTTCTAAATCTTTTCTGCACTCTCTCAAATTTAACAATATCCTTCCTATGGAAGGGCAACCAGAATTGCAAACAATATTCTAAAAGCAGCCTCATCAATGTCCTCTATAGCTGCAACATGATGGCCCAATTCCTATACCTAGTGTTCTGACCGATGAAGGCAAGCATGCCACCATATAGATTCATAACCAGATCTAATAGGTATATATTGAAAGCATGAGAGGATGGCAGTGCTGTGTGTGACACAAGATCCACTGACATTTTCATTTAAGCAGAGAGAATCCAAAATCAATAAGTTCTGGCAATTAAAATTCAGTTATCGCTCGATGAAGCTGCAATTACTAATTTATTTCCTTGTCCAAGGATCTGTGACCTGCCCATCCCCCACTCCGTCACTAATCCATTTCCACTGATACCTCACCAATGTGAATGTGCTCCAACTGTCTGGATGAGGAGATCGAGAGGCAGGGAGGAGGGCTGAACAGCTACACCCTGGGAAATACCCCTCTGTTCAGCAAAATGAAATATTTCATAGAATCCCTACATTGTGGAAATAGGCCACAGGATCCCACAGGTCCACACCAACCCTCTGAAGAGTAACCCACCCAGACCCCTATCCCACATTTACACCAAACTAATGCACCTAACCTATACATCCCTGAACACTTTGGGCAATTTAACATGTCCAATTCATCTAACCTGCACATCTGTGGATTGTGGGAGGAAACCCATGCAGATATGGGGAGGATGTACAAATTCCGTACAGAGAGTCACCCGAAGCTGGAATCAAACCCGGGTCCCTGGTGCTATGAGGCAGCAGTGCTAACCAATGAGCCATTGTACTGCCTCTAAGGTAAATTCACTAGTAACTTCACTAAGTCCAAAACAGAATTTTAACTCTTATAAGTAGCTGTAGAGGGACAGAAAAAAATTCATGTACCATTCACTTGTCTTTATATAGGGCCTTTAATTAGGCAATAAAATATTCAGGTTCGTCCACAGCAGCACAAACAGATAAAATCTGAAGCACAGATAGAAAAAACATACATAGGCCTAAGCCCAAATATGCAATTCTTTCAGGTCACACAGGTTTAACAGCAATTCAATATGTGCATCTAATCTGCTCTCGTCATGCCAATTAAGCATTACATTCTATATTTAAACATTCCCTCCTCTGCAAAGCATGCAGAAGCCTTCAATCATTTGGTGTGCGCTAGGCCTCACCCTTGCTGTAGTGCTGCAGGCCGAATTCCTCCTCATTTCACTGGTGAATGACTCAGTCCGATCAGCAGCCTGTACCTGTGTGCATACAATTCTCAAGTCAGACAGCCATCTGATGAAGTTGTCAAAAACACTCTGGAGACATGTTGGGATCCTAAATATCCTTACTATGTCTTCATTATTCTATTGTTAATATAAATAGGGAACACCTCATTAGCTTGGCCTGGACGCATTTGCAGAAATCCTTATCTTCACCATGTACTTCCTAACCTACTACAGCCACAAACACCTAAAGGGACAGTCTAAAGGAAAGTCAAAGATGATTTTGTAACATTCGACAGAAAATTGCCTCCATTTAGTACTGGCAATCAGAGTCTGGTTCCAGAGGTGCAGTAGATAAAAGATGGGGGCAAAAGGTAACACTCAACAAATCATGAAGACTGGAAGATCTACAGTTTTCAGTTTAGTAGCTGGGTTGCATGAAAACACGTCACCGCGTTTGAGCTAATACAAATTGAACTACTAAGGAATTCACATGCAGGGAAAATTTCCACCCATCCAATAAAACCTCCCCATAAAGGACACACATACTTAGTAAGACCAAAGGACTTACTTTGGTACTGACCCCAGCATTCTGTAGATTTCCCAACGCAATTTTACTGGAAGGTGCATGGAAACCCAGGCACATGAGGTACTCAGCGTGGTTTTCACATTGAGTTTTCCCAACACCTACCTTGTTAGTCAGTTTGGGAAGACATGAGAGAGAGTATTATTTAAGCAAGTTGCAGCATGGGTGGTTTAGTGGTTAGCACTGCTGCCTCACAATACCAGGAACCTGGGTTCAACTCCAGCCTTGGGTGACTGTGTGTAGAGTTTACACATTTGCCCTGTGCCTGCGTGGGTTTCTTCCCACAATCCAAAGATGTGCAGTTTAGGTGGATTGGCCATGCTAAATTGCCCACAGTGTCAAGATTAGCCATGGTAAGTGGATGCCTGTGTGGATGGGGTGTTGGGTCTGGATGAGATGCATTTGGAAGGTCACTGCAGGCTCCATGGATGGAGTGACTCTTCCACAATGTAGGGGTGGTATGATTCTTTGACATCTTGCCACTGCCTAGCAAGAATCACACTACGCTCTTGTGAAACCAACATCAAGATTGGTCTCACTTCACTCGTTCAACCACACATCTCGTCATAGCCTGTGTCGCGCAGACTCTTACAAGGTTCCATCCATGGAATCATACAGCACCAAAAGAGACCATGTACTTGTCTCTCAAGGAACTATCTAAACAGTCTCATGTCCCTGCCCGTTCCCATAACAATGTGGTACCATTACAGTTACTTACCTAATCCCCTTCTTATAATTACTACTGAATCCACTTCAAGTAGTAAATTGTCAAAAATAAGAACTTTTATGCAAAAGATAATTTTCCTTATTGGTGTTTTGGGCAATGTTTTAATATCTGTTTCCTCTCTCAACCCTCCTGGCAGTCAAAACAGTTTCTCTCTCTTGACTTCGTTGAATCCTATCTTAACCTTTCCTACTTTCAGGAGAATGATTGCAATTTCTCTAGTTTCCACAATCGATGACCCTCTTCCTGGGTATTATTCAAGCAAATCTTCTTCATAGACTCTCCAAGGGCTTGACATCTTTTTTTAAACTCTGGTGTCTTGACTAGTTGACGCCTAGCCAGACATTAATAAAAATTTCACATAACCTCCTTGCTAATATAAAACCAGCACTGCCACTTAAGAGCACAAAACAATAATCCAGCTCTAACTGAGGTGAAAGTATTACACGGCCATTTTATAATGCAATTATAATCTTTTCTAAAAACGGGAGCGATCTTAGCTAATAACTGAAGCAAGGTAAGGAGAAAACACCTCTGCTAGGATTAACCATTCAATCTGTTTACTTTCCCCAGCTTACCCTTTAAAACCAACCTCTCACTGTCAATGAGAAACACCAACAAGGTTGGTTCCAGCTCTGGTTTATGCAGGTTTTATCCCTCCCTGCCCAAGCTGTAATCAATATAAATGCATTCTTCCAATCACAGAAAGATGGATGATCAGGAATGAGCATAAAAAGAGGAAGAAGAACACCTCAACAATGTATTCACCAAAAATGGATACCCCCGCAATTTCATCAACAGATGCCTAAGGGAAAGACAACGGAATGAGGACATGCCACAACCCAAAGGACTAGCCACACTACCATACATCAAGAACATTTCTGCACTGACAGCCAGACTACTACGACCATTAGGACTCATAACAGCACACAAACCAACAGCCACTCTCAGACAGCAACTCACCAGGACAAAGGACCCGATACCCAGCATGAGCAAAACCAACGTAGTATACAAAATCCCATGCAAGGACTGCACAAAACACTACATAGGACAAACAGGAAGACAGCTAATGACCCGGATCCATGAACACCAACTAGCCACGAAACAACATGACCAGCTATCCTTAGTAGCCACACATGCAGATGACAAGCAACATGAGTTTGACTGGGACAACACTACTATTATAGGACAAGCCAAACAGAGAACAGCCAGGGAATTCCTAGAGGCATGGCACTCATCCACTGATTCAATCAACAAGCACATCGACCTGGACCCAATATACCGGCCACTGCAGCGGACAGCTGGAACTGACAACCGGAAGTGGCATAGACAAACCACTATAAATGTAGAAGGAAAGATCGCAGAAGCGCTTCACAGGAGGCTCCCAAGCACTGAGGATGTCACCTAGACAGGGGACGAAACGTCTGCAACACAAATTCCCAGCTCAGCAAACAGAACCACAATAATGAGCACCCGAGCTACAGATCTTCGCACAAACTTTGATGACCTAGTACCATCTGCCAGCATTTGGTCCATATCTCTCTCAATCTTTCCTATTCATATAACCATCCAGATGCCTTTTAAATGTTGTAATAGTACTAGCCTCCACCACTTCCTTTGGCAGCTCCTTCCATACATGCACCATACTCTGCATGAAAATGCTACCCCTCAGGTCCCTCTTGAGTCTTTCTCCTCTCATCTTAAACCTCTGCCCTCAGGTTTGGATTGCCCTACCTCAGGGAAAAGACCTTAGCTGTTCACCCCGTCCATGTCTTGTAAACCTTTGTAAGGTCACCACATCAGCCTCCGATGCTCCAGGGGAAAAAACCCCAGCCCATTCAGCCTCTCCCGATATCTCAAACTCTCCAGTCCCAGAAACATCCTTGTAAATCTTTTCTCAACTCTTTCAAGTTTACCAACATCTTTCCTATAGCATGGCACCAAGAATTATATGCAGTATTCTATAAATGGTGTTGTGATGTTGGTTAAGGAATGTTGGCTATGTTGCCAGGAAAAACATCCTAATCTTCTTTAAAAATAATGCCATAGCGTACGTTATGGCCACCTGTGTTTCATGTGATGTGTATGAAATGGCTTCTGCATCGTTTTTCCATCAAAGTTACTGAAAGTCCCATGACAATGGCAAACCATAAGACACGGTAGTGTAACAAGGTATTTCTTCAAACAATGTGACAATCTGAGCTGCTTCATCAACTACCTTCCCTCTATCAGAATATCATGTTTGGGGATTTTCGCTAATGGTTGTGCAATGTTCAGCAACATTCACAACTCTTCAGATATTGAAGCAGTCCATGTGCAAATGCAGCAAGATCCAGGCTTGGGCTGAAAACTGGCAAGTAACATTTGCATCATATAAATGCCAGATAATGACCAACTGAAACAAAGAGAATCAAATCATCTTTCCTTGACACTCAATTGTGTTACCATCGCTGAATTCCTCACTACCAACATCCTGGGGGTTACTATTGACCAGAAACTGAACTGGACCAGCCATATAAATACAGTGGCCAGAAGAGCAAGCCAGATGTTCGGAATACTGTGGTGAGTAACTTACCTCCTGACTCCCCGAAACTTGTCCACCATCTATAAGGCACAGTTCAGGAATGTGATGGAATACTCCCCACTTGCCTGAATGAGTGCAGTTCCAATAATACACCATCCAGGCCAAAGCAAACCATTTGACTGGCACCACTCAATGCGTGAGCATTCATTCCCTCCATAAGTCAGGACTGACAGCATATGTCATCTAAGAGAGGAACTCCAGAAATTCAACATGGCTCCTTAGACCACTCAAACCATGACCACTTCCAACTAGAAGGACAAGGGAAGCAGGTACATGGGAACAAATACACCTGGAAGTTCCCCTCCAAGCCACTCGCCATCCTGACTTGGCACAGAGAGTCATACAGTTATTGAGTCATAAAGTCCTACAGCACAGAGACAGGTTTTTTGGCCCAAACTGGTCCTTGCCGACCAAAATGCCCATTCACACGACACCCATTTCCTTGCATTTGGCCCATATCCTTCTGAACATTTCCTATCCATATATTTGTCCAAATGCCATTTAAATATTGTTAATGTACCCGCCTCAACCACTTCAGCTGGCAGCTCATTCCATATGCGTACCACCCACTGTGTTAGAAAGTTGCCAGTCAGAATCCCTTTTATTCTTTCTCCTCTAACTTTAATCTGATGCCCTCTCATCCTCAATTCCCCAAACCTGGGAAAAAGACTGAGTGCATTCACCCTATCCATGCCTCTCATGGTCTTATACACTTCTATAAGATCCCCCTTCAATCTCCTACACTCTAAAGAAAAATAATTTAGCTTGTCCAACCTCTCCCTATAACTCAGAGCCTTGGGTCCTGGCAATATCCTTGTAAGTTTCTTCTGCCCTCTTTTCAGTTGTGACAAAAACTGAACACAATACTCCAAGTATGGCCTCACCAATGTCCCATACAACTGCTTCATAATTTCCCAACTTCTATACTCAATGCCCTGACTGAAGGCCAATGTGCTAAAAGCCTTCTTCACTGCCTTGTCTACCTGTGACTCCACTTTCAGAGAACTGTGCACCTGAACTCCAAGATCCCTCTGTTCGGCTACACTCCTTCATGAAACCATTCACCATGAAACTCATTCCTTGATTTGACCTTGATTATCTATATTAAGTTGGGCATTTCTCAGCCCATTTCCCCAGCTGATCAAGGTCCTGCTGCAATTTCTGAGGAGCAGGAGAATCAATGTTTTCGGCATAAACCCTTCATTAGCAATGAGGCTTGTGGGCCGGGGGTGCTGAGAGATAAATGAGAAGTGGGTGGGGTAGGGGGGAGGTAGCTGAGAATGTGATAGATAGATGAAGGCAAGGGAGAAGGTGATAGGTCAGAGGGAAAGGTGGAGCAGAAGGGTGATGGACAGGACAAGAGGGCAGTGCTGGGTTGGAGGCTTGGGACTGGGACAATGTGGGGGGAGGGGAAATGAGAAAACTAGAGTATAAAGAAAGTAGGAGTATACTTAAGAGGGAAATCAAGAGGGCAAAACGGGGACATGAGATAGCTTTGGCAAATAGAATTAAGGAAAATCCAAATGGTTTACTTAAGGACAAAAGGGTAACTAGGGAGAGAATAGGGCCCCTCAAAGATTAGCAAGGCGGCCTTTGTGTGGAGCCATAGAAAATGGGAGAGATACTAAATGAGTATTTTGCATCAGTATTTGCTGTGGAAAAGGATATGGAAGATATAGACTGTAGGGAAATAGATGGTGACATCTTGCAAAATGTCCAGATTACAGAGGAGGAAGTGCTGGATGTCTTGAAACGGTTAAAAGTGGATAAATCCCCAGGACCTGATCAGGTGTATCCGAGCACTCTGTGAGAAGCTAGAGAAGTGATTGCTGGGACTCTTGCTGAGATGTGTGTATCATTGATAGTCACAGGTGAGGTGCCGGAAGACTGGAGGTTGGCAAATGTGGTGCCACTGTTTAAGAAGGGCAGTAGAGACAAGCCAGAGAACTATAGACCGGTGAGCCTGACCTCGGTGGTGAGCAAGTTGTTGGAGGGAATCCTGAGGGACAGGGTGTACATGGATTTGGAAAGGCAAGGATTGATTCGGGATAGTCAACATGGCTTTGCGCATGGGGAATCATATCTCACAAACTTGATTGAGTTTTTTTAACAAAGAAGATTGATGAGGGCAGAGCAGTAGATGTGATCTATATGGACTTCAGTAAGGTGTTCGACAAGGTTCCCCATGGGAGACTGATTAGCAAGGTTAGGTCTCATGGAATATAGGGAGAACTAGCCAGGTGGATACAGAACATACTCAAAGGTAGAAGACAGAGGGTGGAGGTGGAGGCCTGTGACCAGTGGAGTGCCACAAGGATTGGTGCTGGGTTCTCTACTTTTTGTCATTTACATAAATGATTTGGATGCGAGCATAAAAGGTACAGTTAGTAAGTTTGCAGATCACACCAAAATTGGAGGTGTAGTGGACAGCGAAGAGGGTTACCTCAGACTACAACAGAATCTGGGCCAGACTAGCCAATGGGCTGAGAAGTGGCAGATGGAGTTTAATTCAGATAAATGCGAGGTGCTACATTTTTGGAAAGCAAATCTTAGCAGGACTTATACACACTTATGGTAAGGTCCTAGGGAGTGTTGCTGAACAAAGAGACCTTGGACTGCAGGTTCTTAGCTCCTTGAAAGTGGAGTCGTAAGTAGATAGGATAGTGAAGAAGGCGTTTGGTATGCTTTCCTTTATTGGTCAGAGTATTGAGTACAGGAGTTGGGAGGTCATGTTGCAGCTGTACAGGACATTGGTTAGGCCACTGTTGGAATATTGGGTGCAATTCTGGTCTCCTTAATATTGGAAAGATGTTGTGAAACTTGAAAGGGTTCAGAAAAGATTTACAAGGATGTTGCCAGGGTTGGAGGATTTGAGCTACAGAGAGAGGCTGAACAGGCTGGGGCTGTTTTCCCAGGAGCGTCAGAGGCTGAGGGGTGACCTTATAGAGGTTTACAAAATTATGAGGGTCATGGATAGGATAAATAGACAAAGTCTTTTCCCTGGAGTCCAGAACTAGAGGGCATAGGTTTAGGGTGAGAGGGGAAAGATATAAAAGAGACCTAAGGGGCAACGTTTTCACGCAGAGGGTGGTACGTATATGGAATGAGCTGCCAGAGGATGTGGTGGAGGCTGGTACAATTGCAACATTTAAGAGGCATTTGGATGGGTATATGAATAGGAAGGGTTTGGAGGGATATGGGCCGGGTGCTGGCAGGGTGTGACTAGATTGGATTGGGATATCTGGTCGGCATGGATGGGTTGGACCGAAGGGTCTGTTTCCATGCTGTACATCTCTATGACTCTCTGACTCTATGGTGAAATCCACATTGATCCCATGAGGTTGCATGGTCCCAAGGCAGAATATGAGGCGTTCTTCCTCCAGGCATCGGGTGGTAAGGGTTTGGTGATGGAGAAGGCCCAGGATCTGCTTGTCCTTAGCGGAGAAGTGGGGGCGGGGGGGGCGTTGAAGTGTTCAGCCATGGGTTGGTGTGGGGTTGGCTAATGCAGGTATCCCAAAGATGGTCTCTGAAATGCTCTGCAAGTTGGTGTCCTGTCTCTCCGATAGAAAGGAAACCACATCAGGTGCAACAGATATAGTAGGTGACATTGGTGGAGGTGCAGGTAAATTTCTGTCAGATGTGGAAGGATCCTTTGGGGCCTTGGATCTAGGTGAGTGGGGAGGTGTGGGCACAGGTTTTGCACTTCCTGCAGCATCAGGAGAAGGTGCTAGGAGTGGGGTGTGGGCTGGTGGTGTGCGTGGATCTGATGAGGAAGTCATGGAAGGAATGGTCTCTCCGGAATGCTGATAGAGGTGGGGATGGAAATATATACGTGGTGGTGCGGTCCATTTGTAGGTGACACAAGTGTCAGAGGATGATGTTACGTATATGGAGGTTGGTGGGGTGGAATGTGAGAATCAGGAGGGGTTCTATCCTTGTCATGTTGGATGGGGTGGGGTTCAAGGGCAGTACTGTGGGAAGTGGAGGAGATGTGCTGGAGGGCATTGTTGACCATGTGGGAAGGAAAATTGCAATCTTGAAAGCTGGAGGCCATCTGGGATTTTCTAAGGTGGAATTGGTCGTCCTGGGAACAGATGTGATGAAGACAGAGGAATTGGGAATAAAAGATGGTGTTTTACAGGAGGTAGGGTGGGAGGAGGTGCGGTCTAGGTAGCTGTGGGAGTCAGTGGGCTTGTCGCAGATGTCCATGGTTAGTTAGTCGCCAGAGTTGGAGAGGTCCAGGAAGAGGAGGGAGGTGTCTGAGATGGTCCAGGTGAATTTGAGGTCAAGGTGAAAGGTATTAGCGAAGCTGATGAACTGTTCAACCTCCCTGTGGGAGCACGAGGTAGCACCGATACAGTCATCGATGTAGCAGAGGAACAGGTGGGGGGCGGTGCCGGTCTAACTGCGGAAGATGGACTCTTCCATGCACCCATGTAACAACATTGCTGGGACCCATGCGGTGCTCATGACTAACTCTTTTGTTTGGAGGAAGTGGGAGGATTGGAAGGAAAAGTTGTTAAGGGTGAGGACCAGGTCAACCAGGCGGATGAGACTGTCAATGGAAGGGTACTGGTTGGGTTGGCATGAGAGGAAGAAACAGAGAGCTTGGAGGCCTTTGTCATGGCAGATAGGTGTGTACAGGGACTGAATGTCCATGGTGAAGATGAGGCATTGGGGCCGGGGAAACGAAAGTCTTGGAGGAGGTGAAGGGCGTGGGTGGTATCCTTTGTCAGCCCCCTGGCCCACAAGCCTCATTCGTAATGAACGGTTTATACCCGAAATGTTGATTCGCCTGCTCCTCGGATGCTGCCTGACCAGCTGTGCTTTCAGCACCACTCTCTCGACTCTAATCTCCAGCGCCTGAAGTCCTCAATTTCTCCCTGCTGCAATTTTTGACCACCTTCCTCACTGTCCACAATACCTCCTATTTTAGTGTCATCGCAAGCTTACTAATTATGCCTTGTACATTCTCATCCAAACTATTGATAAAGATAACAAACAGCAACAGGCCCAGTACCAACTCCTGAGGCACTCCCCTAGTCACAGGCCTCCAATCCAACAAACATCCTTCCACTATTACCCTCTGCTTCGTACCATCAAGCCAGTTGTATATCCAATTTCCCAGCTCCTGCTGGATCTAACCTTCCAGAGCAGCCGACCATGTGGAACCTTATCAAAGGCCTTACTGAAAGCCATATAGACTGCGTCTACCACCCTGTCCTTGTCAACCTTCCTGGTCATTTCAACAAAGAACTCTAACAAGTTTGTGAGGCACGTTCTCTCACTCACAAAGTCATGCTGACGACTCCTAATCAGACTCTGTTTTTCCAAATGCATGTATATCTTATCTCTCAGAATCTTCTCAAGTAACTTACCAACCACAGATGTTAGGCTTCCTGGTCTATAGCTCCCAGGGTTTTCTTTGTAGCCCTTCTTGAATAAGGGCGCAAGATTCGCTACCAGTCTTCCTGCACCTCACCCGTGGCTAACGATGATGCAAAAATATCAGCCAGGGACCCCAATTTCTTCTCTAGCCTCTTGCAGTGTTCTTGGATTGGTCTGGTCAGGACCAGGAGATTTATCCACCTTCATACATTATAATACTTCCAAGACCTCATTTACTGTGATATGGACTGTCCCCAAGATATCACCACTAACTTCCCCAAATTCCCAAGTTTTCAGGGCTTTCTCCATGGTAAACACAGACAGATATATTCATTGATGACCTCACCCATCTCCTGCGGTTCTACACATACATGTCCACTTTGGTTCTTGAGGGCTCCTAATCTCTCCCTAGTTATTCTTTTTCCTTTAATATACTTTAATATATTGCCAAGAATTCTCTATCATCAATCCAGACACGTGGGAAGTATTCCATCACACTCAGATGTGAGCCTTATAGATGGTGGACATGCTTTGGAGAATCAGGGGATCAGTTACCCACTGCAGTATTTCTAGCCTCTGACCTACTCTTGTAGCCATTGTGTTTAGATGGCTAGTCGAGTTGAGTTTCTGGCCAACTGTAAACCCCCAGATGTTGATACTGGTGATTCAGTAACACTATTGAATGACATGGTTAGATTGTCTCTTATTGGAGATGGTCATCATCTGGCATTAGTGTGATGCAAATGTTACTTGCCACGCAAAAGACCAAATTTGTGGTTACTACATTTGCTGATGCAAAGATAGGCAGGAGAGCAAGTTATGAGGATGTAAATATGTTAAAAAATTAGTTCACAGAAGGTTCAGTTTTTGAATAACTAGGATGATGGGATGCTGCAAATTAAAATGTTATCTTAGGATTAAATGTTGGTCAGGCTGGGCCTGTATTTATTGGAACTTAGGGGAATGGAAGATGATCTTATGAAAGCATATAAGATTCAGAGGGTACTCAATATAGGGGAAGGATACTGTGAGGATGTTGCCCCTTGTGGGAGAGATAGAACTAGAACAGACATTTTTTAAATGAGTACTCTCCCATTTAAGACAGCATTGAAGATTTGTATTTCTCTTAGAATGTAATGAGGCTTTGGAACTATCTTCTTCAGAGAGTGGTGGAGGTGGAATCATTGAATATTGTTAAGGCAGAGGCAAACATATTCTTGAAAACAGGGGAGTAGAAAAGTGGGGTTGAGGCCTCAATCAGATGAGCCGTGAGACCAGGTTGAGACCATGTCAAGTTGTGTTGAAACTATGGGATTCTGAGCAGGGGCTGCTCAATCTCAATGATTTGTTCAATGTTGAAGGTAAGGTAAGTTCACAGGCCGAGTCTTGAGCTTATAAAGGCACAAGCTTTGATTTTGGCAGCATTGGGGTAAAAAAAGCAAGGGAGGGGGCAGATAAAGCTGCAGAGAGGGAATGGATAGGAAGAGTGTGTGTGTGTGTGTGTGTGTGTGTGTGTCTTGCAAGCTGCAATACAACTCAAGCGTCAAAATACAGTTTAAGATTTACACTCCAAACAGCACAACAAAAATGATCTTTTATATATCCTGCCAGTATTATAAAAAAATGGTCAACAGGGTAGATTGTGGCTCTGTGTAACAGCTTAAAAGGAACAACAGTGAACTGACATCTCTATCATTAACTTCAGTTAAAATCTAGAGAGACACCGTCGTTGCTGACTTACTATCAGCTGGTTCATACTTCCACACAAAAGCAACAAATTCTTTATCACCCCAAAAAAAAAGCAGAAGATTCAATTTCCCAGTTCTGAAGAAGAGTCACACTGGGCATGAAACATTAACTCTAATTTCTCTCCACAGATGCTGCCAGATCTGCTGAGCTTTTCCAGCAATTTCTGTTTTTGTTCCTGATTTCCTGCATTTGCAGCTCTTTTGGTTTTTAGACAATTAAATTACATGCTTAAAATTACTTTAAACAACGTCACTCTTGAAATGTACATGACTGATTTGATGCACAATGCTAATTCACTTCTGAACCCATCCAAATTTGTATGCGCACTGACTGATTTAACAATTGCAATTTTATTTCTCCTCATTTATTGATTTCAGTGTTGGTTACTGGGCACACTCGCAAGAGAAAGCAGAGAAATCCCATTTACCTAAAACCTTCAGAACCATTGGAAATCCAAAGGCGCTTCACAACTAAGTAATACTGTACTTTAGTAGGGGTAGTTATTGTCATCAAAGTGACAGGTTGTGCACAGCAGGATGTCCACAGTAGTGTATAACCCCCACTGTGCATAGAAAACCTGCTGAAAGTATGCAACCCACACAATGCACTGAACATCTCACCAATGTGCAGATCCTCCATTTTACACACAGCATGTATAAAGTATGTAGATGGAGCATCTGTCAAACATATATATTCTCTACTGGATACAGAATCTGATCAACATCGGATCCAAAACCAAGCCCAAGGTTTACAGAGTCTTGGTGGTTACCACATTGTTATATGGCTGTAAGACATGGGCTGTCTACAGCAGGCACTCCAAGGTGCTGCAGCAGTACCACCAATCCTGTCTGTACAAGATCCTGTGAATCTGCTGGGAAGAAAGATGCGCCACACTCTCCCCAAGCAGGTGCTCAAGTCCCAGCTCCGGAACATGAGGCGAGCCCTAGATAGACACAGGAAATGTTTCAGAAATGCCCTCAAGGCCTCATTGGCAAGATGTGGCATTCCCACTGACACCTGGATATCATTGGCACAAGATCGTCCAAAGTGGAAGAGGAGCCTCCAGGAAGGCGTTGAACACCTCAAGACTTGCCATTGAGAAAAAGCAGAAGCAAGTTGAAAACAGCGAAAGGTGCACACTGCCACACCAATGCCCCACCCACCCCTTCCCACAATGACCTTCTGAGCCAAGTGTAACAGCCTGTGGTAGCCATGTCCGTCTGTACAGAAAGAAAGTGAGGACTGCAGATGCTGGAGATCAGAATCGAGAGTGTAGTGCTGGAAAAGCACAGCAGGTCAGGCAGCATCGAAGGAGCAGGAGAATCAATGTTTTGGGCATACGTCCATTCCTGATGAAGGGCTAATGCCCAAAATATCAATTCTCTGCTCCTTGGATGCTGCCTAACCTGCTATGCTTTTCCAGAACTACACTCTCGGCATCTGACTGCACAACCATTTATGGACTCACCCTGAGAATGGAAGAGAGTCAACATTGTCTGTGAAGGACCACTAATGATGATGATGATTACTGATCTCATGCAGTATATGCACTTGACCCTCCACAGTATCCAAAACATGCAGGAGAAGGCTCCACTATCAATATATTGAATACAAGCATTTTGAGCCTCAGTCTTCTCTAACTTCCAGACTTGGCCACAGTAAGTTGGGCACAAACTAGAACTCTGTGAAGGTTTAGTATAAAACTCTTTCAACTTTGTCTTTTGTTCACAAAACAAGGAATCCTGTATTGTGTGTCCCTTTCACAGCCTTCCTAAATTATGCTGGCACTTTTCATCACTTGTGCAAATAGACTTCAAGATTTGTTTTTGTAACTCACATCCACACCCACCCACTCTTAAAACTGCAACACTTAGTTTACATATTTTCTCCTCATTCTTCCCAGCAAAATGAATCACTTCACACTCCCTCGCATTTTGTTCCATTTACCATATGTCCCACTCTGCTTATCCTCATGGGGTCTTTTACTACACTCCTTACTGTTTACTACAGTACTGAGTTACACGTCATCAGCAAACCTTTGAAATTATAGCCTGTAGATCCAAGTCAATCCCATTATTATTTCAGAAAGAGAGAGGTGGTCTCAACTCCAACTTGCACTACTTTGAAAAAGAACTGCTCATCACTATTCTCTGCATGCTACCCCTTAGGCACTTATTTATCCAGACCACTTTAATCCCATTGAATTATTCAGAACAGAAAGAGCATGCATATACAGAGTGCAGAAAGCATCCACTTGCATTTATATCACACCATTAATGCAGGAAAATGACTCAGGGTGCTTTAGTAAAAGAACAATTGCACACAAATTGACACAGTGCAGGGAAGTGGGCCAAGTGTAGGAATGTGTGCTTTTGACAGTTCAGATTCGGTGGGGCAAAAGTAGTGCATGATTCTACAATTAAGGGGGCAGCACTCTAGCTCAGTGTTAACACTGCTGCCTCATCACACTAGAGACAATTCCAGCTGACTCCAGCCATGGGCAACTCTATGGAGTTTGCACATGCTCCCTGTGTCTTTGTGTGTTTTATCTGAGTGCTCCAGTTTCCTCCCATAGTCCAAAGATGTGCAGATTGGGTCGATTGGCCATGCTAAATTGCCTACAGTGTCCTGGGACGTGCAGGCTTGGTGCGATGCTCTTTGCAGGGTTGGTATGGACTTGACAGGCTGAATGGCCTGCTACCACACTGTAAAGTTTATATGATTTCTGACTCCTCGAATTAAATTTGAATGTAGTATCTAGCGTGGAACTACCCAGTGCATCAAACTCCACCATTGAAATGTAATTCCACAATAGACAGAGCACCATCTACTGAAGACACATCTTTAATAAACCCAGATACATAAAAGTGTCAAGAGCGCCTATCAAGAGCATAAATAGCACTTCGGTAAAAGCATGTACTGCAAGTGGATCTGAATTGAACTTCCTCATAGCACCAGTGAGGATGAAGTGAATAAACCAACTTTTCGACAAGACTTAATTTCTGCTTTTTCTATTAACTGAGAGAGAAGCTGGTAAATGATGGAAGGGATAAAGAGAGCTGAGAAATTGAGGACAACCTCTCTGCAGAGGACAATGGGCAGCACAGAACTGAACATTAATTTGCATTTATGTTGCACCCTTTGATAAATTCCAAGATGTTTCACTGGACTATAATCAGATAAAAATATTGACACCAAGCCAAAGAGGGGTGTGACTGAATGTTTGACCAGAGAAGTAGCTTGTAAATCGGATGTTCATCTAAACTGAAAATGTTAGCTTCCTCTCTCTCCATGGATGCTGCCTCCAGAATTCGTTGTTTTCAGCATCTGCAGTATTTATGCTCCAAACTTACATCAGATCTTGAGGATTTACAATGGGGTATTGAATAATGAATTCCAGGAGAATAAAGATTCAGTATTATGGTTGGGGAGGGAGGGAGGAGGAAGGCAGATGAGGCACTGGGCTAGAAGCTCTGAGAGAGAGCCAGCTTCCTTCTATATTTCAGCCAGAGGTAAGGAGGATAAACACATGACCAACAGTGGTCGGGCAAGGGGGTAGGAAAAGCAATAGAACATAGAATGACACAGCGCAGTACAGGCCCTTCGGCCTCCGATGTTGTGCTGACCTGTGATTCTAATCTGATGCCCATCTAACCTGCATTATTCCATGATCATCCAGATATTTATCCAATGACCATTTAAATGCCCTTAAAGTTGGCGAGTCTACTACTGTTGCAGGCAGGGCATTCCACACCCTTACTACTCTCTGAATAAAGAACTTCTGACGTCTGTCCTATATCTATCACCCCTCAATTTAAAGGAAAAAGGCACCCTATCTAATCCTCTGATCATCTTGTATGTCTCTATTAAGTCACCTTTTAACCTTCTCTCTAACAAAAGCAGCCTCAAGTCCCTCAGCCTTTCCACATAAGACCTCCCCGCCATACCAAGCAACATCCTGGTAAATATCCTCTGCACCCTTTCCATGATTTGGAGATGCCGGTGTTGGACTGGGGTGTACAAAGTTAAAAAACACACAACACCAGGTTATAGGGGAACAGGTTTAATTGGAAGGCGGTTGAAGTAGCAGTGCTCCGAAATCTACTGCTTCCAATTAAACCTGTTGGACTATCTCCTGGTGTTGTGTGATTTTTAACTCTGTGCACCCTTTCCGATCCTTCCATAATACGGCGACTAAGTTGGTGAAAATGAGGCAGAGTGGTGGAAACCACAGAGGAGGGAATGCATGGCTGAACAGGAGCACGATTTTTTAAAAAATACACTAAAATTGAGTGTTTTTTTTAACCCTTCCTGACTGGGGAGATAAATGAATGGAACAGTAGTGAGGATTAGTGTGGTACATGGTTAATAAACCTGCAGCAGCCCTGTTTTTTCAGTGCGCCCACGCCTAGTCCCATGTGATGCAGACTGCAGAAATTGCTAATGATGCAATGTGCCTTTTAGCGATCAGCTGAGGCGGATTTTATTTTCCCCAATGCAGTTTTATCCGTTAGTTAATATATTGGAAAGCACGAGCGTAGCGGTAGACGGTTTAGCTGCAGGGACTGTCAATCAAACTGCTTCTAATGGTTTGTGTTCCACAGACTGGGAATTGGGGATCAGAAATCTTCCAAAACGCTGGGTCCAGTTAATGGAGATTTGCACAGACTGGATCTCGGGTTTGCTCTCTGTGTTCACTGGCTGCAGCTGTCTCTGTTGCTAAAAAGGAACACTCGCTGTGTTTCTTAAACAATAATCTCCGGATCCAGTGGGATACCGCCGGCACCAAACTGAGACATTTTACAGGAGACGGCAGTGCTGGGGAGGATCACACAGAAGAATGTGTTGATCCAGGCGATTCTGCAAGCCGCAGCACAAACAAAGCAGGGAGGTGTCAAAATAGCTTACAGCCCCGCCCCGACCTCTATCCCTGCACCACGTTCAGCATTTCTTCTCTGCTGCCATCCACAGATCTTCCCAGTTGATCCCTTCCCCACAATCTTCCCCCTGGTTTTCATAAAGCGCAGAAAACGCTCTTCGGCTCATCGAGTCTGTACCGACAATAATTACCACTAAAGACGCACTAATCCCAATTTCTTGCATTTGTCCCATATCCTTGAATGTTATGATATTTCAAGTGTTCATCCCTGATTCTCACCACCGCCTGAGTGATTTTGTTCTCAAATTTCCTCTGAATCTTTCGCCCCTTAAAACTTTGCCCCCTCCTGATTGATGCCTTAACCAACAGGGGAATAGCTGCTCTCTATTCACCCTGTCCCCCTCATAATCCAAGCCTATTTAGTCTCTCCTTATAGTGCAATTTCTCCAATCCCAAGCAACATCCTGGTGACCCCCCCTCTGTACCCCCCTAATGCTATCATATCTTCCTGTAGTGAGGTGACCAGAACTGCACACCGTATTCCAGCTGAGACCTGGCCAATGCTCTGTGCAGCTCCACCAACACCACCTTGCTCATATACTGTATGCCTTGACTGATGTTCAATATGCCTTCTTAACTATCCCATTTATGCACTGTGCCAACTTCAGGGATCTGTAAATAATTATCCCAACATCTCTCTGTTGCTCTGAGCTAAGTGTCCTGTCATTCACTAAATACTCCCTTATCTTGATCCTTCTTCCAACGTGCATCACCTTGCACTTATCAGGGTTAAATACCATCTGCCACTGTTCTGCTCATCTGACCAATCCATCTGTATCTTCCAGTAATGTAACATTGCCACAGTGAACTAAGAATCATAGAGTCATACAGCATGGAAATAGATCATTCAGTTCAACTCATCCATGCCGACCAGGTATCCTAAACTAGGTAAAAACAAGGACTGCAGATGCTGAAAACCAGAGTCTAGAGTGGTGCTGGAAAAGCACATCAGGTCAGGCAGCATCCAAAGAGCAGGAATTAATCTAGTCCCATTTGCCAGCATTTGGCCTATATACCTCTTAACCCTTCCTATCCATGTACCCATTCAGATGCCTTTTAAATGTTGTTATTATACCAGCCTCCATTTTCTCTGGCAGCTCATTCCATCCATGCATGACCCTCTGTGTGAGAAAATTGCCCCATAGACCCTTTTTATATCTTTCCCCTCTCAACTTAAACCTATGCCCTCTAGTTTTTGACTCCCCTACCCTGGGGAAAAGACCTTTGCTGTTTACCCTATCCATGCCCCTCTTGATTTTATAAACCTCTATAGGTTGCTTCTCAGCCTCCAATGCTCCAGGGAAAATAGCCCCAGCCTATTCAGCCTCTCGCTACAGCTCAAACTTTTCAACCTCGGTGACACCCTTGTAAATCTTTTCTGTGCACTTTCAAGTTTAACTACATCTTTTCTATAGCAGGGAGATGAGAATTGAACGCAGTATTCCAAAAGTGGCGTGTTTCATGTTCAACACAGCTGCAACTCCTGAACTCATTGCACTGACCATGAAAGCAAAAGCATACCAAATGCCTCCTTCACTACCCTATCTATTTGCGATTCCAATTTGCTGCATAACAAAAAACTAAAATTTGTGCTGCTCCAATCGTTACAGATCAGTGAAATGCAAATGAGGAAATTTTCTTCGTTTTCCCATTTCTACTGAATCCAATTATTTATTTGTGTGTATTTTAGTCATTGCTTAGTTAATATCTCCTAATCTCTAACAATACAAAGAGAGATCATAGTTTAAGGGAAGGGATGGCAGATTTAAAACAGAGGTAAGGAGAAATTACTTCTCCCCAATGGTCTTAAATCGATGGAATGTATTGCCTCAGTGTGTGTGTGTGTGTGTGGAGGACAATGAATATATTTAAGGAGACAGACAGATTTTTAATTAGTAATGGGTTGAAGGGTTCTGAGGAGCAGGCAGGGAAGTGGAGTTGATGAGAATCAGCCATGATCTTACGAAATGGTAGATCAGCTTTGAGAGGCTAAATTGCCTATTCCTGCTCCTAATTCTTACATTCCTATGACAAAAGCAGAAAAGTGGATGCTGGAAATCTGAAATAAAAAGAGAAATGAAAAGGTTTACTGAGCAGCTCTGGCAGCATTTGTAGAGAGAGGTATATTGACTCAGTTTCTCTCTCCACACATGAATCATAGAATCCCTACAGTGTGAAAATAGGACATTTGGCCCAACAAATCCACACTGACCCCACTGAAGAGTATCTTACCCAGACCCATTCCCCTACCCTTTTACTCCACATTTACCTACCTAACCTACACATCCCTGAACACTATGGACAAATTAGCTTGGCCAATTCACCTAATCTGCACATTTTTGGATTGTGGGAGGAAACCAGAGCACCCAGAGGAAGCCGACGTAGACACAGGAAAATTGTGCAAACTCCAAACACACAGTCACCCGAGACTGGAATCAAACCTGGATCCCTGGCATTGTGAGGCAACAGGGCTAACCTCTGAGCCACCCTGCCACACTTTTCTAAGTTTACAAACCACAAAGAAACACATGCTGCTGAGTTTCTCCAGCATTTCCTCTTTTAGACTCCAACTCCTTCCAGTTCCGATGAAAGGTCACTCACTTGAAACATGACCTCAATTTCTCCTTTCCTCGCTGTTGCCAGGCCTGCTCAGTGTTTCCAGCATTTTCTGTTTTATTTCAAATCTCCATCACTCTCCATATTTTGGTGTGTGGAGAATAATACATTCGCCTGCAGTCCTTTACCAACATGCCCTGCCTCTTGTCATCTCGTCCTTACCCGACAACAAGATTGTATCATGTGCAAAGAATATCCATGATAGTGAGATTAAAAATAATGACCCAGTTTCGGCTGGGTAAATACTGACATGTTTATTACTCATGAGACTGAATCAAACTCAATAACTAATAAGATGGATTTCAACTTTGGCTTCAATGACCGAATGGAGGTATTGCTTAAAATTCCTGGTCTGTACCAAATTTGGTGACCCCCAATATGCTACAGTTTGGTTAATATGGTGACCCTCTTTTACAGGAAATCAAGAATGATAACCTGATCACTAGTGGGTAACTTCATTGCCCTGTTCATCCACCTCCCGAAACCTCGCTATCTTCAAGTAAACTATCAATATGTACTAGCCTGTCTTACAATATAATGGATCTGGAACAAGTTGAAAAATAGCTGGTGCCTGCAGATCTATACATCGGTAGGAATTAATATCTTCGAGGAGTGGAAAATGGGGCAAAAGTCTGGCTTGGGTAGGAAGTCTTTGTGACTTGCTTTTCCAGTCAAATTTATGACAAATAGGTGGCACGGTGGCTCAGTGGTTAGCACCAGGGTCCCAGGTTCGATTCCAGCCTCGGGTGACTGTCTGTGTGGAGTTTGCACATTCTTCCCGTGTCTGCGTGGGTTTCTTCCGTGTGCTGCGGTTTCCTCCCACAGTCCAAAGATGTGCAGGTTAGGTGAATTGGCCATGCTAAATTGCCCATAGTGTTAGGTGCTTTAGTGAGAGGGAAATGGGTCTGGGTGGGTTACTCTTCGGAGGGTCGGTGTGGACTTGTTGGGCCGAAAGGCCTGATTCCACGCTGTAGGGAATCTAATCTAATCTAAATGAAGCTCACATTAAGCAACTCTGTTGAATTGGAGAATATAAAAGCAGAGAATTTTCAGTCTTGTAATCAGGATCAGGAATGCTAACCTTGATGGATCAGATTAACCAGCTTAAAACCAAGTACATTGTCACTGATTTTGTACCTATGCTAATGCAAGAGTGGCGCGGTGGCTCACAGCACCATGGTCCCAGATTTGGTTCCAGGTGCAGGCGACTGTCTGTGTGGAGTTTGCACATTCTCCCTGTGTTTGCATGGATATCCTCCCACAGTCCAAAGATGTGCAGGTCAGGTGAATTGGCCATGCTAAATTGCCCACAGTGTGAGGTCATTAGTCGGAGAGATATGGGTTTGGGTGGGTTACTCTTCAGAGGGTTGATGTGGACTTATTGGGCTGAAGGACCTGTTTCCGCACTGTAGGGAATCTAAGACATGTATACACAAAATAATGGTGTAACCTATTCACATCTAAGAATCATCTCTATACTGTAGATTTGTGATCAACGTTAAGCATGCAGTTTTTAACCATTCATCCATATGGACTCATTACAACACAACTCTGGTGGTAGTTGGGACTTGAACCTGGACCTTCTGGCCCAGAGATAGTTCACAGCAACAGCATAGCAAGACCATAACCTTCAATCTGTATCCTGAGCAATGCAAATTTTAAAAAATAATTCAGTTCAATTTGTTAATGGAAATGAGAAGTTTTATGGCAATCATTCACCATTACCTGACAGTTGACTTGCTGATCCATAATACTCTGTTATAAATCTTTGCCCTTGCACCTCACTCTCACACTTGCATTTCTATTCTGCAAGAGCAACTCATTGCAGTTAAACTCCTCATGACCATCCACAGAAATTCCATCAGATGGTCACTCTCTGAGTTTTATGTGAGGTATTCCTTAGTGTAAGTGCTGAAAATACTCAGCAAATCTGGCAGCATTTGTGGAGAGTAATGGGGTTAATGCTTCTAGTCTGTGACCTTTCAAGTAACTGTACTGATGAAAAGTCACTACCCTAAAATTTTAGTTTTACTTGCGTCTCAACCAGCGCTGGCTGACTTGTTATATATTTCCAAGACTTTTTATTCATATTTCAGATTTCCAAAATCCACAGTAAATTTACTTTCATATTCTACACTATCATATCACTTTTATGAATAAGCATGGTTCAGCAAGTTGATTGCTTGGCTAGATGAGTCATATCAATCAGAAAGATCCCAGATACAAAAACGGAAATGGCTGGAAAAGCTCACTTCTGAGGAAGGGTCACTCAACCCAAAACATTAATTCTGATTTCCTTCCACAAATGCTGCCAGATCTACTGAGCTTTTCCAGCCATTTCTGTTTTTGTTTCTGGCTTACAGCATCAGCAGTTCTTTCAGTTTTTAGGAAGATCCCAGGTTTTGTCTCTGGTGTCTGATCTCAAAAAAGCACCATGAAGGTTAAGCACTATTTGCCTCAGGGCTCATTGGTCAAGGGGTCAAATAAACCCACCAAGATGCACACTCCTGGGACAAATTACCCTGACAAAATTCATCATGGGTTAATGCTGGGCTGAGGATAAGATTGGACTTGACTGTGATGGCAAACAGAGTTGAATTACCCCGATTCACTGTCACAAATCACAGATGCCTTTCTTTTTGTGGATAGCAATGAGATGATCATAACACCACTTGGAATTCTACTTTCGTCAGGAATTTTATTCCTTGTAGAGAAAAGGGAGGGTATAAAATCAGGGGTGAATGCACAAAAAAGCACATGATGTTGAATGGATACGTATTGCAAAGATTTTCTATTCACCAGTTCTCTAGGTTGTAAGATTGACCAGCAACTCACCTCATAATTATGCATTTTTCAGCTGACAAACTGGAATGAGCACTGTTTTTGAATTAATAAAAACAATTGCACTAACTAAGCAAAATTGCTTTAAGGCAGAAAACCTTGGGTTCAGTTGTTCTGTGAGATGCTTTATTCTGTCCCATGAGGGGATGGATAATGGAAAACTATTGGATAGCACTAGGGTGGGGGATGGAGTAAGCTGTGCTCTCTTTGGTAACACATGTCTCGGAACTGGAGAGAAATGGGCATTAACATCTACTTTTTGGATCCATTCAAAAACCAGAGAATACTGGGATTTGGCTTTTGTCTTATACTTCAGACCTGCTCAATGTAAAAACTACAGCCCTTTAAAAAGGTTCAAGATGGTTCATTTTCTATTTGCCTCCTCTGACAAGTTATCTAATTTAATTAGCAGATTGAATTCAGACCCAATTTCTTCGTGCAAACACAACATAATTATCTCTCATTTTGGCATGATTTCTCATTTCTGATTCGAGCCCAACATTGAAAAACAAATCTCAAATCAAAATGGGAAGCTTACAGGAAATGGGCGGGTATTCATTACTATCATATAGCTATGCAAGAATAAATCCAAGGAATGTTGTGTTAAGATTGGCGCAAATACAGACTCAGCAGCTTCATGGTTTAAATTCATGCTTTCACAATGCCATTTAATGAATATTCTGGCACTATTGCGGCAATAAGGAAAATCCGGTGCAAACTATACAAATGTGTTAATCTGTGTTGAACCACACTCCAGCTGGATTTACCAGTTACCATTAATAATGACTTCATGAAGCTAACTGGTCAGTTGTGATTCAGACACATGATATTCTAAGATACAGATCAACAGTAACAGAGGCACTAGCCACAGTAGTGGCTTACGTAGACACAGCTCACACAAGCCCTATAATAATACATGAAGCACAGAATATCCACTTCAATGTGGAAAATGGTTTCTTCCAATGCTCTCATTTATTTTAGAATAAGGAGGGGCTCTCCTCAGCTCATTCATTTTCGTCATGTAAGTGATGAACTAGAAGTAAAATGTCTGAGATGATGCAGAAATGTGACGTTTTTCCCTCATCCCAAAGAATATCAATCAAGGTGGTTATGTGAGATACAATTGCAACATTTAAATAACATTTTGACAGGTCCATGAAAAGGAGAGCTTTCCAGGTATATGAGTCAAACACAGGGAAGTGGGACTAGCTTAGGTTGTGAAACCTGATTGGCATGGACGAGTTGGACCGAAGGGTCTGTTTTCTTGCTGTGTGACTCTATAACCCTAAGAGCTCCAAGGTATCTTCTACACCTTCACCCACTGCAGTATAGTAACAAGATGCTTCTTCAACAGCACCTTCCAAACCCATGACCCTTACTCCTATAAAGAAAAGGGCAGCAAAAGAATAGGAATGTCAACACCTGCACTTTCCTCTCCATTCCATCCTGTTTTACAACCGTATTATTGTTCCTTCACTGTCACAGGATCAAACTCTGGAAAGTACCCCCCTGAACAGCACTGTAGGGGGTGGCTGCACCATAAAGTCTGCAATGATTCAACATAGCAGTCCACCATTTCAGCTAATTAATGATGAGGAACAATTGTTTGGCATGTCATCAATACTCACTTCCCATGAAAAAATGTGATGAATAAACAATATTCATTAGTCAACGTAGGCTTTTCGCCTTCCACAGATCTGAATCTGACCATTCCAGTTGCAGCTCACTATTGATTATCTGTTACAATTGGTAACAATCATATACCAAAAGGTAACCATACGGAATTGTCAACAATAAGACTATATAGTGTCCATTGCAATTTCTTCTTCATGGGTTTTCTGCACAATGTTAAAAATCACACAACATTAGGTTATAGTCCAACAGGTTTATTTGGCAGCACTAGCTTTCGGAGTGCTGCTCCTTCATCAGACAGCTACATGATGAAGAAGCAGCGCTCCAAAAGCCAGTGCTGCCAAATAAACCTTTTGGACCATAACCTGGTGTGTGACTTTTAATTTGGTCCATCCCAGTCCAACACCGGCACCATCACATCATCTCTGCACAATGGCTGTTTTTTGGCCATTATTCATTGAATTATAAAAAAAACATGTTCACAGTTTTTTCTACACCAGAGATGTCATGAAGTCAAAAAGGGATCAAACTAGTGCTGTTGGTGCTAATCTGATCCATATGACAACTATCCAGCCAATGAGGGAATTGACTAAATTGTCATTTCTTTAATACATCCAAACTTCTCATTTGCATTTCATTTTAGTTACTAAAATATTAAAAGTGTTATACCCCACCTGAATGTTGGAGGATAGCTTTTTGTTAAGCAGAAGAACTTGACACTAGCTTGAGTCTGAAATGGGACAATTGCATTCCGAAGCATGTTCAGTCTATACCTAAATGATCATTACATCCCAATTAACAGCAACAGAGTGAACATGGCCTGGTACATTTAACTGCTTTCCCTCACCTTATTTGTGCAGAGTAAATCTTCACTGATCTCTGATGGATTCTATTTTCAGGCAAGGCTTTTAATCTATTGCTGTAGAAATGGGTTTTGTGCTATCCCATAATTCCAGCAGATCAAATAACGGAAATCTTACATTTGTGATCCAATTAATCTTTCTGCTTATGACTTCAGTGTATGCTTGGATGAGTTTTGAACCCTAATAAATATATCTGCAACTCACTAGATGTCAATTACACCCCTGGGACAATGCTTCAAATCTTGTTTAATCCCTCCTGGTTTTACCATAGTCTTCTTTGTCATTTTTCTTTAATTTATTAAAGTCAGTTAAGGTGAATTCGACTCCTGGAATTTTTCATGTTGCCCTCCCTGTGAGATTTATGCCAACTTCCAGCCACATCTTTCAACAGGAAATTAATTAAATCCTCCAAAAATAGTGGGAAGGTATATTGTTAGTGACATTGTGTAACTGCTTCCCCATTCAAGATAACAGGCCTATTCATAATTAAAAATCATACGACACCAGGTTATAGTCCAACAGGTTTAATTGGAAGCACACTAGCTTTCAGAGCCTCGCTCCTTCATCAGGTGATGATCCGAAAGCTAGTGTGCTTCCAATTAAACCTGTTGGACTATAACCTGGTGTTGTGTGATTTTTAACTTTGTACACCCCAGTCCAATACCGGCATCTTCAAATCAGGCCTATTCATAGGAAGAGCATTCAAAGTTTCCTGTTCCTTGGATGCTGCCTGACCTGCTGCGCTTTTCCAGCAACACATTTTCAGCTCTGAAACTCCAGCATCTGCAGACTTCACTTTCTCCTCGAAGATTTTAACCTACTGCGAATCCTCTTGCAAGGATGCCTTCCTTGAAGAAGCTCTCCATTCCTGATGAAGGGCTTATGCCCGAAACGTCGAATTTCCTGTTCCTTGGATGCTGCCAGACCCGCTGCGCTTTTCCAGCAACACATTTTCAGCTCTAATACTCCAGCATCTGCAGACCTCACTTTCTCCCTGACCTTTTTGAATGGTGGACACAACATTCGCAATTTCCCCATGTTTTACTGCTTGAACATACTATTTCATTTAATTGTGCTGATAATGTCAGACTGGCTAATTTTTTCCGTAACTCCTGATGATCAAATGGGCTCTCACCCAAATCATACAACCCAACACCCTACTAAAAATAAAGCCCATTCATTCTGTGTACACACTTTCGACCACAAGATGTCAAATAGAGGTAGGCTTTTCAGCCCAAGCAATCTGCTCCACCTGGCTGATCTGATAATCTTCAACTCCACTTTCTTACATTCTCCCTATAACCCTTGCTTTCCGACCTGATTCAAATCCAGCTATCCTCAGTCTTGACTACATTTAATCAATCCAGTCTCAACAGCCTTCTGTAGTGAAGAATTCCACAAAATTACAACTGGGAGAAGAAGTTCCTCCTCACCTCTGTCTTAAATTTGCTATCCTTACTCTGACATTATGACCACTGGCTCCCCCAGACTTTTTCACAAGGAGGAACAACCTTTCAGCATCTACCCTGCATTCTTCTAAAGTCCAATGAGTACAGGCCCAACCTACTCAACCTCTCCTCATATGACAGTCGTTCCATACCTGGTATCAGCCTAGTGACCCTTCTCTGGACTGCCACTAATGTCAGTTAATCCCTCCTTAGATAAGGGGCCCTAAACTTGCTCCTTTTCTCAGTTACTCACATATTGAATCCCTATAGTGTGGAAACATGCCATTTGACCCAACAAATCCACGCTGACCTGCCAAAGAGTAACCCTCTCAGATCCATAACCCTACCCTATTACTTTACATTTAACCCTGACTGATGCACCTAACCTACATAACCCTGAACACTATAGGCAAGTTATTTTGGCCAATATGGGTGGCACGATAGCACAGTGGTTAGCACTGCTGCCTCACAGCCCCAGAGACCCAGGTTTATTTCCCACTCTCTGTGTGGAGTTTGCACATTCTGTGATGCAGGTACCAATGTTAATGCCATTAGGAAGGGAGGTCCTGGATTGTGACAGTGAAGAAATAGCCAAATAGTTCCAAATCAGGATAGTGTGTGACTTGGAGACAAAATTGCAAGTAGTGAAACTCTCAAATATCTGCTTCCCTTGTCCTCCTAAGTGATAAAGGCTGTGGGTTTGTAAGGTGCCGTTGAAGGACCCTTGGTGAGTTACTAAAGTGTACCTCATGGGTGATATACACCATGCAAAGTGGTGAAGGGAGTTAATGAAGTAGATGAGGTGTCAATCAAGTGGGCTGCTCTGTCCTGGATAGTACCAATCTTCTTGAGTGTTGTCGGAGCTGCACTTATCTAGCCAAGTGGGAATCATTCTATCATACTCCCGACTTGTGCCTTGCAGATGGTAGGCAAACTTTGGGAACACAAAATTGAGCTACTTGCTGCAGAATCTCAAGCCTATGATTTGCTCATGGAGACAAAGTACTTATTTCTGGTCAGTTGTAACCTGCAGGATGTTCATGGTAGGGGATTCAGTGAAAGTCATGGCTTTGAGAGTCTATGAACCTGTCCTATAGAGATATCCTGAGGTAGGGGGCCTCCAGCAACTTCAACTTCCTCCTTTTTTACCGAGCATGATTCCAAAATTAACCTCAGTTTTCCTTCAGAGTTCATGTTATCACATTTGGCCAATGCAGCTTTGAGATCAGGAGCGCTCTCCCTTCACCATGTTACACTGTACAAAAAGGAACCATGACCAAACCAAGGTAAATGATAAGGGTCAATTTCTTACAGATATTTCATGGGTGATGTCACTTGGTTACACCTAATATCGTCAACCTGCAAATAAGTTATGTCCCTATTGGGGTCCCTCGGTAGACAATGCAGAATTATGGGTCATTAATGGTTAGTTTGACATTCACACATTTCTTTGGCAATGGAGTCAATCATCACAAGCTGTCTTTAGAGTTGTAACCTCCTCGTACTAATCATTTGTTAAATATAGTCCGTTCATCTATGACTTCAGATGTACCAATGGGTGCATACAGCAGATAGCTCATTCAGCTTGATCAGTCGCATTCCTTTGATGGTCCTGCTTTTCTTCCACACACCTGAGTTTCCTCCTTGGAAAGCCCACTGATGTCAATATGGAATGGGGGAGAATGGAATTTTAAAATTAACGCTGTGGTTCACATGAATCTAGGCATGTGCAGAAAAATAAATCAGAGAAATGAGAAAGGGCCTCCAAACTATTAAACCATGTAAAGGATCTTCTACATGGTCCTTTTAACATATTTTCAAGTTTGCTCATCCCCTGACAACACTAAATGTCCACTGTTATGGACGTGCCCTGGAAATGGTGTAAAATCTCGATAAAGGCACTTCGGGTTTTAAAAGTATAGATGCTGTATCACCTGAATTCAATAATGACATGCTTTCATCCATCATAATCTGGTGACGATGGATGACAGGCTAAATGCTGTGGGGCTATAGATTCCTTTTCCAAGCAGAGCTGACCCATTGAATAAAAAACTGACCTTTCCTGTATCTATACAAACATGTGGATTCTACACCAAGAAATACCTGGGTTCAATTCCACCCATGGGTGACTGCCTGTGGGGTGTTTGCCACTTCTTCCCATGTCTGTGTGGGTTTCCTCTGGCTGCTCCAGTTTCCTTCCACAGTCCAAAAATGTGCAGGTTAGGTGGATTGACCATGCTGAATTGCCCATCATGTCCAGGGATGTGGAGGCTAGGTGGGTTAGCCAAGGGAAATGCAGGGTTACAGGGACAAGGTGGAGGAGTGGGTCTGGGTGTGATGCTCTTTGGAGGGTTTGTATGAACTCAGTGGCCAAATGGCCTACTTCTACACTGTAGGGATTCTATTCTATGAAATGTACAATGATTCCACCAATACCTGCACTCTAGTGTGTGTTTGTGTTTCCCAATGGAATAAGAGGATTAGTTTTTCAGTTGTAATTAAAACACAACATAGCAGCTACATTATTGGCAGCACAAATGAGATATATAACCAGAACTGTAATGTATCTCACAGATATTGTTTGTTGGCCAAGTGTTGGTCAGGACAGAAATTTTCAAATACGGGTGTAGGATCTTCTACATCCACCGGAGACATAATTAAAGCTTACATTTAATGTTTCGGCCAAATGTTGGCACCTACAGTAATACAGCACTGGCCTTGATTGCCAGAGGCAGCTGGCATCTACCCTGCAGTTTCTAAACTCCTTGAAGGAACACCATTGTGACTCTGAGGCGAGAGTACTCCCAATAAGGAGGGAAGAAAAGGACAACAAGACACTAATTCAAGGATGCAATGAGATTTTCTCTGCAGCCTGTGGCTTTATTCGCTGTTGAACATTCAGCAAATGTAAATAGCCTTTTTTTGGATCTTACTGAATTTCCAACTGTGTCTTTTGAAAGCATGGGGTCACTTCATAACCGAGGCCGTGCGCATGGAGAGCACAGCTCAGTCAAAAAGACAGTAGCTGAACACAAAAGTAAATGGGCAGCATGGTGGCTCAGTGGTTAGCACTGCTGCCTCACAGTACCAGGGAGCTGGGTTCAATTCCAGTCTTGGGCAACTGTCTGTGTGGAGTTTGTACATTCTGCCTGTGTCTCCACTAGTTTCCTCTGGGTGCTGCAGTTTCCTTCCACAGCCCAAAGATGTGCAGTTTAGGTGAATTGGCCATGATAAATTGCCCGCAGTGTTCAGGGATGGCTAAGTTATCCCATCCCTGGGATAACTTAGGTAACTTAACCTAAGTTAGGTGCATTAGTCAAGGTTAAGTATTGGGTGGGTTACTCTTTAGAGGGTCAGTGTGGACTTGTTGGGCCAAATGGCCTGTTTCCACACTGTAGGGATTCTATGACCCTGAAAAATGTTGCTTTAATATCTCAAATAAAATGCTGCAGATGCTGAAAATCTGAAACAAGCACAGAGAATGCTGGAGAAACTCACCAGATGTGGCAGCAGCTGCGGAGAAAGAAAAACAGAGTTTTCAGTCCGGTATCACTATTCTTCAGAACTGAATGATCATACCAGACTCGAAACCTTAAATGTATTTTCTCTCCACAGATGCTACCGCACCTGCTGAATTTCTCGAGCAATTTCTAGCTTTTCTTTACTATTGCATTCTCCAGTTTATGTTATTTCCTGCTGCAACTTGTGACTAACATGTGTCACCCCTTTCCCCTCAATCCAATCCCAATATTGATATTGATATTTTCCAGCCAAGCTGCTCACAGATGCCAATGTACACATCTGTAGAACAGCAGGCCAGATCCCCCGGGTCAAAGGTAGCAAACGTGACCATTGCACCAGAACAACTCTTTGCACTGGGGGATGTGATTAACCATGACCCTGCCTGTCAACGCCAGTTTCCAGCAAAAGGTCCGGCAGCCGGAACCCCTCCCTTTCTCCTGATGGTTTCATCCCCTGCGGATATGGCACCCGGTTAAATAAACAGGACAAAGCATTATTTCAACACTCATGGGCTTTGCATCCCTCAAATTCCTGTTGCAGAATCCCCAGACGCACAATAGACACATTTCAGTGCACTGCTGAACTGCCAAGTCAGAGATTCGTATTAAAAAAAAACATTAAACGCCAATTTCAACCCTGATGCAACCAGACGGTCTGTGGCATGTGGAGCGAAATGAGACTGTGGGGAGCGACAAGCGTCTTGTGCTAGGATAGTGGATGTACAGCGGACAGTCTTGTTCTTTTACAGTAAGGTATATTCGATCACCAACATTAATTTCATAGATCGGTCAGGAAGGCATCCTGCAACTGCAGCCAAGCGCCCGATCTGACATCCCAATCCCAATTACAGGGCTGGCATTAAATGGCATTGCATTCTGGCATCCTATTCGAATCTCGCTTTCCCCCTTACTGCTTTAGCCGGCTCTGTCTCATTTGCTTTGCAAATTTCCGCACTACATCGAACAGAGATGTTGAAGTGGGCAGGCAGGAAAATCACAAGGGGAGTGAGGGAATGCTGTCCTCTATCTGGGAGGAAAGCTGTCCAAGCGGATTGTGAGGGGCAGTCACGGGTTTAGACAGAGGATCCCGGACCCCCAGCTGCGTCAATTCCTTACATTATTCCCCCCCACACACAGACACACACACACACACACACACATTGGGGACGAGGTAACGCGAAAATCAGCCAGTCACAAAATATTCACGGAGCCCCATCCTGGAGCTAACCAACGCGTTTTTACACGAGGGCAGAGCACCGTGCAGCGAAGCCGGCTCACTGCCAGCTCAGGGAAAGAACAGCAAATGTGTGGGACTCACCTCCTTCTCCTCTGGATCCCACAAGAACAACCGAGTGCATCAGGCGACAGCCAGAGGGGTGAAATACGGCAGGATCGGTATCCCAGCGACGCCCATCGGCAGCCGGCAGACCGTGCAGAGAAAGCAGAGGCAGTGAATGGAAAGGTTTATTGAGGAACACAAGACACTGATGGTAAGTGTTAATCGGGTTCCTGTTTTTTTTTTGGTTGGTGTGGCTGCTGCAATGAATGGGACTTACCCGATTTCAGCATTCGGCTTTTAAACCTGACGTTGCTGACCATAGTGACAGGTTTAAATCCCTCCGACCCTAGGGCGCCCGGAGCCTGATTCCCCGGCACAGCCAGGAAACTGACACTGACACAGTGAAACTGGTACCCAGCGCTCGCAGCGAGCCAATCACAGGCAGGTATGCGGGCAATCTAGCCAATCGCGGGCAGGCTACTGACAGCTAGCCAATGGTATTCAGGGGCTGAATATCTCCAGCCATTCACAGCACAGTACCTCGCGTCAATCACAGGCGAGCGTCCGGGCCCTCCAGCCAATCATAGAGTTAGTAGCTGGTGCAATCAGGTGTAAAGAAAGTGTCAAGGGGAACCAATCAGAAATGCAGCACCAGAGCAATGAGCCAATCAGGAGCACACGCAGGGAGAGGGTGGACTATCGGATCCCCATCTGGAGGATAAACAAACAAAAACAGAGAACACATAGGCATTGAGAAGCTCAGGGGAATGTTCAAAAGAAGAATTACAGTAAGAAAAATGACTGTCAGAAGGATGAAGTCAAAAATCACACGACACCGGGTTATAGACCAACAGGTTTATTTAAAACCGCAAGCTTTCGGAGCCCCTGCTCATTCCTCAGGCAGCTAGAAAAAAGCTAAAAAGCTGAAAGGATGTTATTCTCTGACTGAGGAGGTCTAAATCCGAGGGATAAAATCTCAGAATAAGGAAAAATTACCATAGTCCCAGTGGACCATGGAGTTGATCTCTAATTGGAGAGACATAACTGATGCTTCTTTAACGTGAGGGTCACAGACCTCAGGCAAGGGGCAAACTGGCGAAAGAGAGTCCTTTATAGTAACCTCAGCTGGTGCAGGGATTGAACTCATGCTGTTGACATCATTCTGCACTGCAACTCAGTTATCCCAGCTCATGCTGATAGCCTGTGCTCAAATCCCACAGCGGGCAAGGTCACAATTAGGGTCCTGTCTTCTGAACCTCGCCCCTTGCCTGTTGCGTGGCAACTCTCGGACTGATCTGTCAAGAGAGATTGAGAAGACTACGTGTCCATTCTCTGGAGTTCAGTAGAATGAGTAGTGACCTAATTGAACTTTACAAAATTCTAAAAGGACTACACAGGATTGCTGCAGAAAGGATACTTTGCTGGCTATGGGGATCCAGAACTAGGAATCACCAAAGATTCCCAGACAGCAACTTCCAAACCATGACCACTTCTATCTAGACAACAAGAGCAACAGATACATAGGAACATTACCTCTTGAATGTTCCCCTCCAAGCCTTTCATCCTCCTGACTTGGAAATATATTACAGTTCCTTCATTGTCACTGGGTTCAAATCCTGCAATTCCATTCCGAAGGGCATTGTGGATCTATCTACAGCACATGGACTGCAGCAGTACAGAGGCAACATCCCATCACATTCTCAAGAGCAATTAGGGATGGGCAATAAATGCTGGCCAGACAGTGGCACCCACATCCCATGAGTGAATAAAACAAAACTAGGGGACATAGTCTCAGAATTAGGGGCAAACCATTTAGCAATTTGGAGGCAATGTGAGAACTTGGCAGAGAGGGCAAGAAGTACTTTTTGCTTGCTTTTTTACTTCATAGTTTGTAAGGTATTTTAACAGGATAAGTTGAAGCCAAGGAACAGGTGCCCAACACAAAAGAAAGAATAACATCAGAGTAAAACATTAAGTTCACTGGGTGGTAATAGTTACTAATATGAATATATAGTATAGGTTACTTTCAGATGGAAAGTAAGTAGGCAAAATATTTACAGGTTACAGATTAAAAGAGCAGAAGGACATTTTTAAAAATCAAGCCAAGAACTAAGTAAATAAAATAAGGATGCAGGGCCAGGCAATGGGTTTTACTTCCAAGATGTGGGAGCTGGTGGACCCCATTGTAGTTCATAGTGACCACATCGATAGCAATGCTGGTTGCTTGAGGAACTCTGGCTCAGAGTTGATGAGTTGGAGCCTGAGCTACAAACACTGTGACACTTCAGCGAGGGGGAGAGTTACCTGCTCACTGTGTTTCAGGAGGCAGTCACACTCCTTAGATTAACTACTTCGAATTCAGTCAGTGGTCAAGGACAAGAGGGTATGATTATGCTCCATTGATGACTGTATCGGCGCTACCTCATGCTCCTGCGAGGAGGTTGAACAGTTCATCCACTTTACTAACACCTTCCACCCCGACCTCAAATTTATCTGGACCGTCTCAGACTTCACCCTCCCCTTCCTAGGCCTCTCCATTTCTATCTCGGGTGACCGAGTCAACACGGACATTTACTATAAACCAACCGACTCCCACAGCTACCTAGATTACACCTCCTCCCACCCTGCCCCCTGTAAAAACGTCATCCCACATTCCCAATTCCTTCGCCTCCGACACATCTGCTCCCAGGAGGACCAATTCCAATACTGAACAACCCAGATGGCCTCCTTCTTCAAAGACCTCAATTTCCCCTGAGATGTGGTTGACAATGCTCTCCACCGCATCTCCTCCATTTTCCGCTACTCCACTCTTGAACCCCGCCCCTCCAATTGCCACCAGGACAGAACCCCACTGGTCTTCACCTACCACCCCACCAACCTCCATATACATCGTATCACCCTTCGTCATTTCCGTCACCTCTAAACAGACCCCATCACCAGAAATATATTTCCCTCCCCTCCCCTATCAACATTCTGGAAAGACCACTCCCTCCGTGACTCCCTCGTCAGGTCCACACCCCCCACCAACCCATCCTCCACTCCCGGCACCTTCCCCTGCAACTGCAAGAAATGCAAAACTTGCGCCCACACCTCCCCCCTCACTTCCCTCCAAGGCCCCAAGGGATCCTTCCATATCCATCACAAATTCACCTGCACCTCCACCGACATCATTTACTGCATCTGCTGCACCCGATGTGGCCTCCTTTACATTGGGGAGACAGGCCGCCTACTTGCGGAATGTTTCAGGGAACACCTCTGGGACACCCGCACCAACCAACCCAACCGCCCTGTGGCTGAACACTTTAACTCCCCCTCCCACTCCACCAAGGACATGCAGGTCCTTGGCCTCGTCCATCGCCAGACCATGGCAACACGACGCCTGGAGGAAGAGCGCCTCATCTTCCGCCCAGGAACCTTCCACCACAAAGGATGAATGCAGATTTCTCCAGCTTCCTCATTTCCCCTCCCCCCACCTTATCTCAGTCCCAACCCTCAGACTCAGCACCGCCTTCTTGACCTGCAATCTTCTTCCCGACCTCTCTGCCCCCACCCCCTCTCTGGCCTATCACCCTCACCTTAACCTCCTTCCACCTATCGTATTCCCAACGCCCCTCCCCCAAGTCCCTCCTCCCTACCTTTTATCTTAGCCTGCTTGGCACACCTTCCTCATTCCTGAAGAAGGGCTTATGCCTGAAATGTCGATTCTCCTGCTCCTTGGATGCTGCCTGACCTGCTGCTTTTCCAGCAACACATTTTTCAGCTCTGATCTCCAGCATCTGCAGTCCTCACTTTCTCCTCCATGATTATGAGTGAGGCAAATAGATGGATCCAGGAGGTAGTGCTGAAGGAACATCAGCCCTTGAGCAGGTTTGAGATTCTTGCCTCCTGTGCAGATGAGAGCGGCCGGTATCAGAAGGATGATCAAACTGACTACAGCACTGTGGTGCAGGGAGCCATTCAAGAGGGAGGGGAAAAGAGAAATGTACAGTAATTGTCGTCAGGGTAGTATAGTCAGGGACACAGAGACTGTTCTCTGTGGCCAGGATTGAGGGTACCAAAGGTTGTGTTGCCTGCTTGGTGCCAAGGTTCAGGCTGTCTCATCTGGGCTGCAAAGGAACCTGGAGGAGGAGGGGAAAGATCCTGTTGTCATGAGTCCATGTAGGTACCAACAATATTGGCAGAAAGACAAAAGGAGTTTCATTGAGGAACTATGAGCAGCTAAGTAGTAAATTAAAAAGCAGAACCAAAAAGGTAAATTAATCACGAGCTAATTGGCACAAGGTCAACAAGATCAAAAAGGCAAGTGCTTAACTGAAAGATTAGTGTGGGAGAAACAGGCTCAGGTTCATGGAACATTGATATCAGTCCTGGAGAAAGATGGAGCTGTTCCAATGGGATAGGCTCACCTGAATCATGCTGGGCCCAGATTCCTGGCAAATTGCAGTACTAGGGCTACAGATAGGGCTTCAAACTAAATAGTGTGGAGTTCAGTTGCATGGAAAATCCTGGAGGAGTTTAAGGGGTGAGATGGGGGAATGCTCAGCAGAGGTTATTAAAGTTTCCACAATTAGTAGTAGGACAGAGAGTGTGGAAAGACTCAGGAACCTAACTTCAGGCAAAGCAAAGCACAAGAGAAGGGAGACAGTCAACACAGTACTATGGGATAGGAACAAGTTACTGCAGATGCTGGAATCTGCACTCAAAACAAACAGTGCTGTAGATCACAGCAGATCAGGCAGCATCCATGGAGAGAGAGCAAGCTAACATTTTGAGTCTAGATAATTCATCAGAGTTGACGTGAATTGTGGAGGTGTCGGCATTTATTAGGAGAGGAGTTGGGAGGTGGGTTTGGAGTGTTGGGGAAGAAAGGATGTTGATAGTTCTGCTTAAGTAATTGGAATGTGAGAAGGTCAGAACAATGGTGTGTCTAACTGCCAGACTGGAAAGAACAGACAGTCCCACGGGTGGGGGGGAGGGGAGAGAGGACATGGTGACAGAGAATGTAACAAGTAAAGCTAAAAGAAAAGGAAGGAATGGGAGTAAGTACACAATTTGAAGATGTTGAACTCAATATTAACTCTAGAAGGTTGTAAAATGCCTCATCTGAAAATAGTTAAAAATCACACAACACCAGGTTATAGTCCAAAAGGTTTATTTGGAAACACTGGCTTCAAAGCGCTGCTTCTTTGTCAGGTAGCAAGTACAAAGCTAGTGCTTCCAAATAAACCTATCAGACAATAACCTGGTGTTGTGTGATTTTTAACTTTGTCCAGCCCGTCCAACTCCTGCAACTTCACATCATAGTCTAAAGATGACAGTTCTGTCCAGTCTGTCAGTTGTCACCATTGTTCTGCCCATCTCACATTCTGATCACTTAAATTGAACTACCAACATCCTTTGTCCCCCAGCACTCTAACCCCACCTCCACTATTGCAGAAGTGCTGTCCCCTCCACACTTTACATCAGCTCTGATGAAGAGTCATCCACACTAGAAACATTAGCTTGCTTTCTCTCCAAGGATACTGCCAGCATTTTTCGTTTCCAGTATAGGATGGTGGAGGTTGCACTTAAATTCACAGACTAAACTAAACAAGGTAAACAAGTTTGTATTGCCGATTGAAATTAGTGGTGGGTATGATGTTGTGGCTATCACAGAGCAAGGGAATCAAGGTTGGGAACTAAATATCCAAGTATACATGTCCTTTCAAAGGATAGGCAGATGGACAGAGAGGGTGGAGCTGCCATATTAGTATGAAATTAGTTTGATAGCGAAAAGTGATATGGAGTTAGAAGGTGTAGAATCTGTGTGAGTGGAGTTGAGAAACTGTAAAGGGAAAAGGACCCTAATGGGAGTTGTATAGAGGCCCTCTAGCAGTAATCAGGAAGTGAGGAAGAAAATAAATTAGGAGATAGAAAAGGCATGGAAGAAGGGCACTATTACAATACTCATGGAGGACCTCAATTTGCAGATGGACTGGCAAAAGCAGGATTTAGCAGATCCCAAGAAAACAAATTTGTTAAGTGTCTGCAAGATTATTTTTGGAACAGCTTTTGATAGAGCCCACTAGGGAACAGATAATTCCAGATTTGATGATGTGTAATGAGGCAGACTTGATTAGGGAGTTTAAGGGTGAAGGAACCCCCTAGGATGCAGTGACCATAATATCATAGAATTCACCGTGCAATTGAGAAGGAGAAGCTGGAATCAGATGTAACAGTATTACAGTTGAAAAGAAATCTATAAGGACATGACGAGGGGCTGGCCAGAGTTCATTGGAAGGGGAGCCGAACAGGGAAGACAGTGGAGCAGCAATGGCAGATCTTAGATTTAGATTTTATTTTCATGTGTACTCAAGAAACAGAAGCATAGTGAAAAGTGCATGATGTCACTGCACAAGGTGCCATCTTAGGTACAAAGGTACTGAAGTGCAAAAGAATTAGGTACAAAGTTGTAAGAGAAACAGAGTTAAAAAGTCAAGCATTACTTCATGGAATAAGTAGAAAAATAAAGAAATAAGTTAATAGTTAACATTAAAGTCTTCCCTAATTCAAACTAGGAAAATAAATGAATAGGTTAAGAGTTCAATAATCTTTGATGAACCTTTTGCTAATCTTGCTCTCCGGGAGACGTCAGCTGTCTGTTCTCGATGCTGCTGCCACAGATACTGTAGCTGCTGATGAGGTTGCCGCCTATCCAATATCCCCCAGTGCATCAGGAACATGTCCAGGCAGGAACTATGTATGCCGAGCCGAGACACCACTGACAGACTGTGACCCACCATGAGCATTCAAGTGACCAGGCTGAGAGCCGTCAAGAGACCGGGCCAAGATCCACTGAGAGACCAGGCCAACATACCACTGAGAAATCAAGCCAAGACCCTCACAAACCACTGAGAGACCAGACTGAGACCCCCATGAGCACACGAGAGACCAGCCAAGAGCTGACAAGACACCTGGCCAACATACCGCCAACAGACTGGGCCAAGAACTGCCAAGAGACCAGGCCAACATACCACTGAGAAACCAGGCTAAGAACCACACGAATCACCGAGAGACCAGGTTGAGACTTGCAGTGAACTGCCAAGAGATCAGGCCAAGACTCACTATGAACCACTGAGAGATCAGGCCAAGAGCCATCGAGAGACCGGTGACATATTGTCACAAACTGCCAAGAGAGCAGGCTGAGACTCAGCATGAACCATCAAGAAACCGGGCCATGAACTGCTAAGAGACTGGGGTGACATATCGTCATGAGCTGCCAAGAGACCAGGCTAACATACCTCTGAGAGACCAAGCTAAGATCCACACAAACCAACTGAAAGACCAGGCTGAGACTTGCTACTAATGGCCAAGAGATCAGGCCAAGCCCCACTATGAACCACTGAGAGACCAGGCCAAGAGCCACCGAGAGACCATGGTGACATATTGTCACGAGCTGCCAAGAGACCAGGCTGAAACCTGCTGCAGGGGAAAGCACCAAAAAACGAGTGAGAAAAAGAGAGAAGGAAATGAGAAATAAACAGTCAGAACAGAGGAGCTCTGGCTGGAGCATCCTACTCTGCTGCCATCTGAGGGTAAAACAGCAGACATTCACCCCAAGGAAGAAGAAACATAGTAAGGGAGGATGAGGCAACCATCACTGACAAGGGAAATAAGGGAAAGCATAAAAACAAAAAAAGACATACAATGTAGTGAAGATTAGTTGGAAGCCAGAGGATTGAGAAACCTTTAAAAGACAGCAGAGGACAACTCAAAGAGCAAGAAGGGAGGAGAAGATGAAATACAAGGGTAAGTTAGCTTGTAATATAAAAAAAATTGCACGAGATTTTTTAGATGTATAAAAGATAAGAGAGAGACAAGAGTGGACATTGACCATTGTAAAATTAGGCGAGAGAAGTAGTAATGGGGAACAAAGAAATGGCAAAAGAACTGAATAGGTACTTTGGATCAATCTTTACAATGGAAAATAACAGTAGCATACCAGAACTTTAAGAGAGCCAGGTCCAGAGGTAGTTTAAGTGTAGGTGTTGGGGAAGCTGTTGGGTCTGAAGTTAAATAACTCATCAGAACCAGACGGACTACAGCCCAGAGTTCTGAAGGAAATAGCTGAGAAGATTGTGCGGGCATTGATCTTTCAGAAATCACTGGAATCAGAAGGTTTCAGAGGACTAGAAAATAGCTAAGCACTCCTGTTTAAGCAGGGAGTGAGGCAGAAGACAGGAAATTACAGGCCTTTGTCATTGGTAAGACTTTACAGTCTATTATTAAGGATGAGATCATGGAGTATGTGGAAGTGTCACATGGTACAGTAGAGCTGAATCAGCATGGCTTCATTAAGAGGATGTTGTGCTTGACAAATCTGTAGGAGAGATCAGGCTCTAAGGGCAGAGCCTCACAGTGAAGGGAGATGAGGAAGAATTTCTTCAGCCAGAGTGTAGCGAGTCTGTGGAACTCATTGCCACAGAGGGCTTGGAGGCCAAGTCATTAAGTGTATTTAAGACAGAGATAGATCGATTAGAAAGGGGATCAAAGGTAACAGGAAGATGGCTGGAGAAGGGTATTAGAAAAACATCAGCCATGAACGAATGGTGGAGCCAAATCATTGGGCAGAATGGCCTAATTCTGCTTCTATCTCTAATGGTTTATGGACTAAGCTGAGGAGGAATGTCTTCCACACAGGGTGGTGAATTTCTGGAATTCTCTACCTCAGAGGGCTGTGGTGGCTCAGTCATCGAATATCTACAAGTAATAGATCATAGATTTCTAGATGTTAATGATATCAAGGGATATGAGGATCAGGTCAGAAAGTGACATTGAGATAGAAGATCAGCCATGATGTTGTTGAATGGTGGAACAAGATTGAGGGACTGAATGCAACTCCTGCTGCAGGTTAGGTGGATTGGCCATTCCAGATTGTCCATAGTGTCCAAGGATATGTAGGCTATTTGGGTTAGCCATGGGAAATGCAGGGATAGGGTGGCAGGGGTAGCAAATCGTGGGACGATCTTCAGAGGATTGTGAACACTTGATGGGCAGAAAGGCCTGCTTTCACACTGTAGGGATTCTACTTTCTGTGAATAAAATCTGAATTACTTGACATTTTGGTCAGATGTAATGGGGTATATGATAAATCAAACTGCAGCTGACCAACCACTTTCCAAACCTAATTCAAGCGTCTGCTTCAACTTAATTCTGAATATTAGCAACATGAGACCATTAAAATTTGTTTCTTTTCCTTTTAAAAACAGGTGTAAAATGTGACCTCTGTGTATTAACATTCCAGGAGTGCATTATTAAACCCAAAGTTGTTATTCTTTCAATGTTGTTTCTGTCATTATTTTATGCTTTCTCTTTTTTTCATTCAGCTTTGCAAATGAAATCCTCTCTATGTCAGGATTATACAGTCTCTTTTCACAATGAGGTCAAGTTTCCAAACTACTCGGCCACACAATATGAAAAAAATTATTCTTATACAGTGCATTCAGTATGTGGGAATTACTTTTACAATGTGACAATTTGGCCCTTTGCCTATTCCATCATTCAACAAGATCATGCTTGATCATCTACATGAATTTTCCCATTAATTCTGGGCACTGTATTCAAAACTGGTTTGGGTCTATTTTGAATGAACTCAATGATTGTAAGTCCGCAGCCGAAAATTGCATTTCCAAATATCTATCACTGTTTCAATGAAGAAATTTCTCCTCATCTCAGTTCTAAATGGGAAGCCCCTAATTCAAGTAATACCGTCTGTGTTTGGAAACATTTGTCCAGCTTCTATCTTATCAATCTTTCTCTGAATGTGATCTTTCAATGCAAGGACATTCATGCTTCTAAATTGAAGAGATTACTTACAGTGTGGCAACAGGCCCTTCAGCCCAACAAGCCCACACCAACCCATTCCCCTCTTCACCTAACACTACATGCAATTTAGCATGGCTTAACCTGCACATCTTTGGACTGTGGGAGGAAACCAGAGCACCCAGAGGAAACCCATGCAGACACGGGAAGAATGTGCAAACTCCACACAGGCAATTGCCTAAGGTGGGAATTGAACCCAGGTCCCTGGCAGCAGTGCTAAGCACTGTGCCACCGTGCTGTCCCACTTGCTGTGGAGCATACACCTAATCTTAACAATCGTATACACCTAGTCCATTTAATTGCTCCACATTCAGATCTCTCTTTATCCCTAGTATCAGTCTGATGAACATTTGTTGCACTCCCTCTCAGGAAGGCCAAAATATTACATAATAGTCTAGTTACTTTCTCATCAAGACATAATATAAACTGCTAGAAAACCGCTACACACCTTTACTCTGGTCTTTTCATAATAAAGGCTGAAAACTGTCTGCAGTTCTAATTGCTTGGTGCATATTAATTTTCCATAATTTATAAACAAGAACATTTGATCCTTCAATATCCACATTCCCCAATCTCTCACTGTTTAAACAATACTCTCTTTTTCTGTTTTTTCTTTCTGCAGTAAATAATTTCACACTTCTGGACAATACATATCAACTGTCATGTTCTTGTCCACACACTTAGAATGTCTATATCCTCATGAAGGCATTGAACATCATCCTAGTTAAGCACATAAAAGAAAAATTATTACAGGGATACGTTAATATAGTGACGTGAAATAAGTTGGGAATCTTATGTTGTACATAATCATCAGCATTAACTAATTATTTCCTGCCTGATATACTGAAAATTTACTGTGTAATCTTAGCACCTTTCTCTGAATTCTTTATCAATCATAATATATTTTCTTAATTGTTATAATCATAAATGAATCAAATAGTCCACTTGTGGTCTCGCTGATGGATATTTGATTTCATAATTGTAAATCTACTTATACTTTATTTAATCCTGTAATTATTGTCATACCCAATGATGTCATTTGTGCTCCTGAGGATTTTCAATATTTATTCGCTGGTCTGCTAATTCTATTCTAACCCCAAATTCTATTCTATTCGAACAAAATTGTCTTTCGACTTCAAGTTTTTGAGTATCTCAGTTTTGCCAACCAGCTGCTAAATCTCTCCAGAGCTTTCAGCATGTCAGCTTCTTGTTCATAATTTTATGTGTTCAGGAAACTTTAAAAAAGTTGATTATCATTAGCATCACTGTGGGTCACTATAAACATTTTAGAATCCCTAGTGTGGAAGCAGGCCATTCAGCCCTTCAAGTCCACACAAAACCTCCAAAGAGCATCCCACCTAGATAGACATCCATCCCCATGGCATTTGCCATGGTTAATCCACCTAACCTACATATCCCTGCACAGTATAGCATGGCCAAATCACCTAACCTGCACATCTTTGGACTGTGGAAGGAAACCCCAGCACCCAGACATAGGAGGAGAATGTGCAAACTCCACCTGAAGGTGGGATCGAACTCAGGTCCTTGACACTGTGAGACAGCTTTGCAAACCACTGAGCCACCATAGGCATGAGAGGTCTTTGTTTTAAAACTTAGGGTGGGAAATTCAGTGATGTTCACCTCTAATCACTATCATTGCTAACTTTGCTTCCCATAATTGAGTCAATTTATTGCCCATCCTGACCAATTCTTCTGCTTCCTAATCACTTTTACATTATTTATTATTCATTATTATTTGTGACATACCTAAACAGCGTAAAAGAGAAAGTGGGGGGATGATAAGCAAGTTTTCGGATGACACGAAGATTGGCCGGGTGGTTGACAGTAAGGAAGAAGGTCTTAGGTTATAGAAAGACGTAGATGGGTTGGACAGATGGAAGTTAACCTTGATAAGTGTGAGCTGATGCATTTTGGAAGAAGCAACAAGACAGGAGAGTATTTGGTGAATGGCAGGATACTAGGAAGCTCAGAGGAACAGAGGGATCTTGGGGTGCTTGTCCACTGATCCCTGAAGATGGCAGGACAGGTTAAAAGGGTCGCTATGTAGGCATGCAGGACACTTGCCTTTATTGGTTGTGGCGTAGGTTATAAGAGCAGGAAGGTTATGTCGGGGCTGTACAGGATTTTGGTTCGGCTGCAGCTGGAGTACAGTGTGTGGTTCTGTCACCGTACTGTAGGAAGGATGTGATCACACTGGAGGGGGGCAAAAAGGGAGATTCATCAGGATGTTGCCTGGGATGTAGCAGTTTAACTATTAAGAGAGGCCGGATGAGTTGGGGTTGTTTTTTTTTAGAGCAGAGAAGGCTGAGAGGGACCTGATTGAGGTGGATAGGATTATGAGGGACATGGACTGGATGATTAGGATGCAGCTGTTCCCAATAGCTGAAGGGTCATTAATAAAAGTGCATCGTCTTAAGGTGAAAGGCAGGAGGTTTAGAGGGATTTGAGGAAATCTTCTTTTCAACTGGAGGGTGTTGGGAATCTGGAATGTAACCCGTGGTCAGATATTGGTGGTGGGAAATCTTGCAATATTTAGGCAGTACTTCGATAAACATTTGAAATGCCTAACATTCAAGGCTGTGGGACATGAGTTGGGAAGTGTAGATTTAGAGTAATTTAGTTAGTACAGACTCAATGGGCCAAAGGGCCTCTTCTGTACCATATGGCTCTCTGACACAATAGTTGGCTGATGGAATTTAAACATCTACCACATTTTCACCAATTCTGAAAACCTCTTGGAGAGATTGACCACTTTGTGAGCTACTGAACTCAAAATGCAATTTCTTCAAAAAATACAAAGGTCAAAGGACGATGATAACCATTTGTTTGTTCACTAACACATGAAAACAAGGGTCCTCAAAAGACACCACACATTTTTTTTCTCTCAGCATAACAGTGATAGATGTATATTGTAAACATCTTCAATCTTTGGTGATTACACTCATCCTTATATAATGCCTAACTCTTCAACTTGAAGGTCAAGCAACCAACATAATGTACAAACACAGCATTAACTTCAGCACTAAAATAGCTGAGTCACAAATTAGATCAAGGAAGAATTGACTGTGATCTTATCTACCTAACTACAAGATTACAGACTCTCCAGTTAAAACTGTCAGGTAGTTCATTTTGTCTGGCAAATTGTAAAGAACATTGCTTAGTTGTAAGGTGTATATTTGATTTGAGTTGAAAGTTAGCACAGAATACTAGAAAGAGGGCTCATCTCACTGTGTGATCTCAGAACTCTGCCCCCAGGCAAAAAAAAATTAAACACAGATTTAACCTTCACATGTTGAATCGAAGTTCTTGCAGTTCACTGGTTTACAGAGATCTGTAGTTCATTTACGCTGTATACAACCTTTAGTTGTTCTCAGCAACTATAATGGCTAAGTTTTGGGAAACACCAGCTTTTATTTCAATTCTTTCCAGTTACATCCAATTAGAATTTCTGTTGTTAAAGAAAAGTCTTACTTTAAATTAGATAATTAACCTAGACTCATAAAGCTTTCAAATTAATGTTGTTCTTCATTAATGTACTTATTTCCCTTACAATAATAGGCTCTAATATCTTTACTGCTACAGACATCAAGTTCATTGAGCTGTACATTTCAAAAGCATGTTCTTGACCATTCTAAACAATCGCAATAATTTTATTCATCTGTCATTCCTCTTGCATTTAGGAACCTACAAAAATAATCATATTTATTTTCAAAAATACTTTTCCCTGTAATATTGTTAGGAATATTGAAGCATCTCAATCTTTTAAAAGCTAATTATCTGTCAATGGCTACTTCCTGTGCAAGCTTGGATGCATCTTCTAATCCTATAGCTGTAGGACAAGATGCAATTGTATTGTCAAATTATTGCAAAAATGTCATTTGAAATTTCTGCTACAATTTTTCCTTAACTGTTTAACTGATAAGCACACTGGCAAATATAGAATTGAACCCAACCCAAATCAGAAATTTGCAAGTGAAACTCAGCAAGTCTGGCACTGTCTGTGGAGAGAAAGCACAGTTGATGTTTTGACTTCAGTGACCCTTCAAAACTGACAGTAGCTAGGAGAAGGTGGTATATATGCCAAAAATTGGAGAGTTGAAAAGGAGTGAATGGATAAGCAGAGCTGGATCCCAGAGACAGAAAATGACAGGACACCATATGCTCAGGAGAGCCAAAAACTGATAATAGGGACCGTAAGATGCAAATGGTTGGCTGTGCTGAAGTAGCTGAAAATGTGTTGCTGGTTAAAGCACAGCAGGTTAGGCAGCATCCTAGGAACAGGAAATTCGACGTTTCAGGCCAGAGCCCTTCATCAGGAATCATGTGCTGAAGTAGCCCATGTCATGACAGAGCCTGGAGCGTGGAGGTGGGTAAAAGACATGGATGGAGGTGTTCAGGCTCTAAAATTATTGAACTTTATATTGAGTCCTCAAGCTATAATTCTCCTGGCTGAAAATGACATGCTAAAACTGAGTCATCAAGTATAAGAAAGCCTCACGTTAATCCTAATCAGGAGAGAAAGTAAGATGTTTGGAGAAATGTATTTCTTTCATTTAGGTTTCATTTTCCACTCTTCCCTTTAAGAGGTTTTCTAATTCAATGTCTGATTTTCAATCTCCTCTCCTGTTAAAGATTCCTATAACCCCTCCACTCATTAGTCATTGAACACATTGTTTGCATTATTCCCTCTCTTTTCGCATCAAAAAATGTAAAATAAATTATAGGCGTATTTAATAGTTAAAAATGGACTTTTCCTAAAGTTTGTGAGTTAAGACCCAAACGCTTAATTTGCCTTGAAGGTTTGTTGGTAAATCTATAATTGTGTGACAGGTGATGACTGCAATGACAGAATGTAATTCAAACATACTGGCTCTTCTACATCTCAGTGATCTTCATGAATCTAACTCTCACTACTATTTTGTGACAGAATTCATATAAACTGAGTTTAGGAACAAGGCCATCATTGGAGGGACTGCAAAACAAAGTTTACTCAACCATCAATAGAACAGAAGTAAGTTTTTCAGTCCCTCAAGCCTGCACTCTACTCTTCAATTGCCAATTTACCAGACTTGATTCAATATCCCCTATACTTTCCATGAAAATCAATTTCCCTTGACACTTGACAAGGGAAATAAATGTTTAAAAAGATATTGCCCTTCTCTCAGGTTCAGGTCTTTCTGTTATCATTATCATTTTCTCTTTGATCCCTTTTGTGTCAATTGACTTTTAAGGTAATTCTAACAAAATATCCCAATTACCAGTGGTTATAATGACTCAATGGTAGTTTCTCTATCTCTGAGCCAGAAGGGCTGGGTTAAACTTTCATCCACTCCAGAGATGTGTATCAATACATCTGATTGGAAAATTTCTGTTGTGTACCAGAAATGAAAGTCACATTTTTATTATATTCCAGACTTGCTTAAGTACCTACAATGAGCAAGCCAAGTTAACTATGGAAATGGAAAAATAAATAAAAACAGATCATGTAACAATGACATACACATTGGATGCCACAAAGGTATATGCCACTCATTCGACCTTGAAAAGTTCTCTTCCTCTGGAGATCTGCCCTAAACTTGGCAGAGATGCTGTGCTGACTAGTCAAGCATAGTCATTGCCAGAGAAGCAAAACTTATTATCCCAGATTTCCTCAGCTGAGTATGTGTTCCAACAACAGCACATACCATCAGAGATGATGGAACAATGGCAGATTCTAACCCCAATGAATCCTCATGGCATAGGTCAGATATGGGCAAGGAAACCTCCTGGTGATTATTACCTATCAACTGATGACTCAGTACTTCATCATTCTCATTGAACTATTTTGAAGAAGTAGTAAGAATAGCAAGACAGACTTTATACTGGGTGGGAACTTCAAACTGGATGGGGACTTCAATGTCCATTGTCAAGTGTGACTTAATAATATCACCCCTGACCAAGTTGCCCTCTGTATGAAGAAATGTTCCCCTAACTCTCTGCAATATAATCAGAATTTCAAGATGATATCCTGTTGTCTTGGATTCCCTCAGCATTGTAATACCAACTAACTTATCAATTTCCCTTCAAAATTCTAAAAACATGAACCAAATCACAAGTTTGAACACAAGTATCAACAGGTTCAAGAACAGTTTCCTCCAAGCTGAATGGATCTCTCTAATTCAAATCTAATACTGACCTTGCTTTGTGCACCTCCTGTGCAGCCATCACCTTATACGCCTCATTCTGTTTATACAACCTATGATCTGTGTGTCCTTGTTTGCTATGATCTGTCTGGACTGCTTGCAAAACAAAACTTTTCACTGTACTTAGGCACATGTGACAATAATAAATCAAATCAAATCAAATCAAATAATCAAACATTGATAACTCCACACTTAATCCGTTTTCATAGATCCATCCACCACAGTTTTAATTTTAACTATAGTTCCTTCTTGAATTCCAAATGGAAACCAACACAGTTTGCATCCATAGATATTTCCCTGTTTAATTCTTTAGTAATATTCCTTCAGCAAAAATTAATTCGACATAACCCCTACCCTTTAAAAATCCACATTGATTTTCTCCAATTTGCTCAAATTTGTCTTTATCCTTAATTATTGGTAACAATAATCTCCCCACAATTGATGTTAGACCAATTGCTCTGTGGTTCCTTGGATTTTTCCTCCTTCCCATTTTAACAAATCAAGTTACATTTAGTTTTTTTTCTAATCATCCCACTCAAAGATGTTATGACACACCTCTGCTGTGGGTGGGCATTTACAATTTTGAAACCTTTTGGAAAGTTGTAGTAGGAATATCAGCATTTTACTCACATACTCACTATGTTATGTGCTAAATAGAATAGCTAGGAGTATATATTGTACTTTATTAAGTTTTATTTTAACTTTCCACTACTCATCTGCATTTTCATTCAAGAATAGTTTTGATCTTTTTGCTGTCATCTGGTTTTGTGTCTTTCCATTTTTGTTAGTCTTACAAAAAATTTAGAATCTCTGTAACATTTCTCCCTTTCACCTCAAATTGATTTCAATCATACCATGATCACTGTGAGAGAGTTTCCTTTATTATTGACTTGGAGATGCTGGTGTTGGACTGGGGTGTACAAAGTTAAAAATCACACAACACCAGGTTATAGTCAAACAGGTTTAATTGGAAGCACTAGCTTTTGGAGCACTGCTCCTACAACCACTTGATGAGGGAGCAGCGCTCTGACAGCTAGTGTGTTGTGTGAATTTTTCCTTTATTATTGGCTGTGTCTGGTTCATTATTCAACCTAGTGAGGCCTACCTGCTTGTTGTTTGTCGAACATACCTCTTCAATTCTCTGTTATTGGCAATTATTTCCAAATCAGAGCCATGTACTTTCTTTTTGCTTTGAATAACTGGAGAGGTAAGTTCTAGGTCGAGAACAGGAATTGAACCATGTACTGTTAGCATGAATTTGATCACTAAGGCCGTTGTTTAGTAAAATGAGTTGGCTAGTCCCTCTGCTAGAAGACTTTGCTCTAGAATTCTATTGTTAAGGCATTCAAAACATTTAATACCATAAACTTTTGTCATCCTATGTCAAAATGAAAACCAAAAGAACTGCGAATGCTAGAATATTTACACTGGGGAAATGAGGTGTAGACTGCATGACTGCTTTGCAGAATACTTACATGCTACCCAGAAAAACAATCCTGAGCTTCCAGTTGCCTGCCCTTCAACACAGCGCCCTGTTCCCTGGCCAACTTCGCTGTCTCAGGTCTGCTGCAGTCTTACAGTGAAGCCCAGCACAAGCTGGAAGAACAGGACCTCATTTTCCGCTTAGGAGCCTGCAGCCTTCTGGACTCAGTATGGAGTTTCACATTTTTACAGCTTGAGGCACCTTCTCCCATGTCCTTACCCCAACTCTCACAGACCAGGCTTTGATATCCCATGGTCTGTTACTACACGCTACCCATTGTTAGCTATTAACAGTCCCCATTAATAGTTGTTCATCCTCCTTGTCTGATCGTTACACACTCCTTTGTCTGTCCAACTGTTCTTCTCTCTCTTTGGGATCCATCTCCACCTATTCTTTACTCCTTACCTCCTCCACCCCGAAGTTATCTTCTGCATTAAAACCAACATTTTCCTAGTCATCATCAGTCCTGAGGAAGGGTCACTGGACCTGGAACATTAACTCTGATTTCTCTCCACAGATGCTGCCAGACCTGCTGAGCATTTCCAGCAATTTCTGTTTTTGCTTCAAAATAAAAGTCTCACGTTAAAACAAATTTGTTTCTGCCACAATATTCTCTAATGCATCCTGCCACAAGATTGCTGCTCTTTCCACAAATTGAAATTGAATCTGTTCTAATTACTTACCCTTACACATATCCTTGCTCACTAATATTGAAATAAGGTTACTCCTCCATCTCTCTAGTGCCCCATCACTTCTAAAGACCACATAATATTTAATTCCCAATCATGTCCATCCATTATTTTGGAATGGGCTCCAGACTTTAGTCTTGACAGTTGCGTTTGAACATCACACAATTTATTTTTTGCACTCTGAGTGCTAACATAGATTCGATCAAGAGATTCTGACCAGTCCTTCTTGCTTGGCACATCCTTTTTGCACTGTTTAATAGGGTGCCACTGCTGCTATTAAGAAACACTGGAAGTATTGATGTTGCATCTTTCTTGACTTCAGAATACTCCAAATCACTTTATAATCCATCAAGTACTGTCAAAACATTTCAAATGTAGGAAATATAGCAGACAATGTGTGCACAAATAATTCCCACAAACAGAAATTTAATGACAACCAAATACTTTACCTTATCTTTGTTGACTATCAGGATACATTTTGGCTGGGACACCGAAATGTGCTTCTTTGAGATGTTGCTACGTGATCTTTTGCATTTACCTGAGAGGGTGGATGAGATCAGAGTTTAATATCCGATCTAAAAGATGACACTTCTGACAAAGCAACAGTTGCTCAGCACTGCACCTAAGAGTCAGTAAAACTTGTTATTTGGGTATGTCCATAAGCTGGCAGATCTACCTCACTGGTCATGAATTGAAAACTGTTCTTCATTTTTAAAGATTTAGAAATTAAAGAAAAGCTTGCATTTTTTGTGTTGCATTTAATAACCTCGGGGCAGCTAAGTGTATTTTGCAGAGAATTAAGTACTTTTAAATACATCACTGTTCAAGAAACAGCAGTCAATGTGCACACAGGAAGATCCTATGGACAGAAATGTGAAAGGACTGTATAATGTCTTAGTTGAAGGATAATTATTGGCCAGTAGGTGAGGGAAAACTCCCTTAATCTCTGAATAATGCCATGAGGTTGTTTAAGTCCACCTGAGCAGCTAAGTGAGGCATTGGTTTAATATCTCATCTGAAAGGCAGTAACACACTCTCAGAACATTTATATACAGGTTGTGAAATCTGGGTTCTTTTCCTTCATATCTGAGGGAAGATTGGAAGAAATTCCAAAGTCTGTTTGAGTGAGAGCAAGCCTTTTTTTTATCCTTGTGAATATGTCTGTATTTGAAGCAAACACTTTTCCTGGACTGGGTTCTGAAACACTGCTATATTAGTCCCAAGGCACCATGCCAAGCCAAACAATAATCTCACATTCCATAATGTTTTTAAACCGGCTTTTAAGTTTAGCTTGTCACAAAACAGGAATCAAATGCATGCCTGTGGTGCTTTCTATTTACCAAGACGTTTTACCTCCATGACGATCAGCCATTGCACACAACAGAGCATTAGTCTCCCTGGAACAGATTACCACGAGCGGTTGTGATTTGCAATAAGGTGAAGCTGGGATCATGTCACCTCTTCAAAAAGAAATTTAATGTCGCATCAATCTCTTTAGATTGATTTACACTTCCCTGTGGAAAAATAATGTAATAATGGAGTGCAACTGTTTATTTCTTTTGGTATCAGATTTTCATCATAACACTACTGGCAGATGGTGGAATTTGAATTCTATGATAATCTGGAATTAAAAGTCTAATGATGACCATGAGTCTATTGCCAATTGTCAGGAGGAACCCTATCTGGCTCACTAATGTTCTTTAGGGAAGGAAACTGGTCTGGCCTACATGTGATTCCAGACACACAGCAGCATGATTAACATTAACTATCCTCTGGGCAAGCAAGGATAGACAATAAATGCTAACCTGTGCCCACATGCCATGAATGAAAACAAAATAACTTTGTACATTGGCATGTCTTTGATATTCCCACCGAAAAACCTGACACTCTGAATAAGGTAAGTTGTAACCTCTGTATATTACATTGAATGTCACATTGGAAAGAGCAAGGCACTGTCCCATCACAGTGAATGGAGAGGAGCACTGCTCATATTACGCTAGTTATAGCAGGACATGATGCACTTTGTAATAGGGAACTGGTTATGTCACGTAAAATCAACAACCTATGTTTATTTAGCACCTTCAATGTAAGATGGCCCTTCACATGCATAGTTAATATTATAGATTACCTACAGTGTGGAAACAGGCTCTTCAGCCCAACAAGTCCACACTGACCCTCTGAAGAGAAACCCATCCCCCTATAAGTACCCCTGACTAATGCACCTAACACTATGGGCAATTTAGCATGGCCAATTCACCTAACCTGCACATCTTTGGACTGTGGGAGGAAACCAGAGCACCCGGAGGAAATCCTCGCAGACATGGGGAGAATGTGCAAACTCCACACAGACAATTGCCCGAGGTGTGAATTGAACCAAGGTCCCTGGAGCTGTGAGGCAGCAGTGCTAACCACTGAGCCACCTTGCCACATGCATAGTATAAAACAAAGTCATACCCAGAACCACATGAGGAGATGGTAGGTTATATGGCCAAAAGCTTGGTCAAAGAGGTAGGTTTTGGGGTGTGTGGAAAATGGAAAAGCAAGATAGAGGTACAGGGAAGGAGTTCCAGAGCTTGGAACCTACCCAACTGAGGCCCAGCTGGTCAGGGTGAAGAAACTGGGAGGTGGTGGCAGAGTGATAATGTCAGTGAATTAGTAATCTAGCACCTTAGGCTAATATTCTAGAGACATGAGTTCATGTCCCACCATAGCAGATGGTGAAATTTGAATTCAACAATTAACAAAACATATCTGGCATATAAAGGTCAGCAAATGTGAATCATAAAACCATTGTGAATTGTTGTATGAACCCATCTGGTTCACTAATGTCTATCAGAAGAGGAAACTTTCCATCTTTACCTGGTCTTGCCTACATGTGACTCCATATCACCAGCAATATGGCTGAATCGTCACTGCCCTCAGCAAGTTCAAGGCCAAGTTAAGGATAACATTAAAGGACATTTTCAACTGTTAAGCAAGTGAAAAGCAGCTGATCAGATGATCTTGATTTTGAAGGAAATCTACGAGACCAACCACTGGTTGCCTTACACTGAGTAAAGTAGAGCACTGGTCTTGTCATACTGAATGGGGTAGGGCATTGGCCTTGTTACACTGGAAGGGAAAGGGCACTGGCCTTGTTACACTGTATAGGGAAGGGCACTGGCCTTGTTACACTGGAAGGGGAAGGGCACTGGCCTTGTTACACTGGAAGGGAAAGGGCACTGGCCTTGTTACACTGGAAGGGGAAGGGCACTGGCCTTGTTACACTGGAAGTGATAGGGCACTGGCCTTGTTATACTGTATCGGGGAGGGCACTGGTATTTCACAGTGGATAGGGAAGAGCACTGGCCTTGTTACACTGGATAGGGGAGGGCACTGGCCTTGTTACACTGGAAGGGGAAGGGCACTGGCCTTGTTACACTGGATAGGGGAGGGCATTGGCCTTGTTACACTGGGCATTATCTGTTTCACACAGGATGGAGTTAGGAACTGGCTGTCTTCCACTGGATGGGCTAGGACATTGGCTACCTTACACTGGTTGGGTAGGAACTGTACTTGTCATGCTAGATGAAGTTGGGACTAGCTGTGTCACACTGGACTGGGTCGAGCACTGGCCGCCCTACACTGGATACAGCAGGAAACTAGCTGGAGAAGATCATTATTCACAATTGGACTGAATAGACTGCTGGTCCTTTTACATTGAATGTAAGCCTGCACTGTACTTACACAGACTGGGGAACGGTATGACTCCTATTTTACATATTGGACCTGGTCTTTCTCTCTCCCTTTCTTCAGATCATGAAATCCCTCTGCAAGATCTCCATGAATGCTCAAACTCACAGGCTGCGCCAACAGTTCGACATATTCAGAGCTTTGAGTTTTTACATAAATTACAGTTAACATGACATGAAGACCCACACAAACCCCTTCATAGCATCGTAAACATCTGTGTATACCATTATACCGGAGACCGCATCAGCATTACTGTTTTGATAATTAATAGGTATATTTTTACTTTCATTACTTTTGCTTATGCGAGTTTATGTAAACCAAAAGCTACATTGCATTTTGTTTAAATTAACAATGTCCATGCTTACTTTCACGTTACCTCTGTTGTAATTTTTATGTCTTGGTGGTTGCCAAATATTTTTGTTAGCATTTTCTCTGGACAAATCTGCTGTGACCAACACTGCACCTCACAAACTGAGTAGCTCTTCCCAACCATTTTTCTCTTTTTTTTCATTTGAATGCTATGGATTGCATTTACTTTTAATTTGTGGTTGTTTACTCAGCTCAGCGAGCTAATCTCCAATCACTTATGACCATGTGTGTTCCCAGGCCAACATCTCGAATTGTATTCACAAACATGTTCAATGCTATTCAGCTTTGATTTAGAATACATCAGTATCTCCACTGTGAGGTACTCAGTACATACATTCATTTTACAGCCAGTTCCATACAAATACAGCACTAACTCGACTGCTAGGTCCTGGGGAATGTTGCTGAACGAAGAGACCTTGAAGTGCATGTTCATAGCTCCTTGAAAGTGGAGTCACAGGTAGATAGGATAGTGAAGAAGGCATTTGGTATGCTTTCCTTTATTGCTCAGAGTATTGAGTACAGGAGTTGGGAGGTCATGTTGCAGCTGTACAGGACATTGGTTAGGCCACTGTTGGAATATTGCGTGCAGGTCTGATCTCCTTCCTATCAGAAAGATGTTGTGAAACTTGAAAGAGTTCAGAAAAGGTTTACAAGGATGTTGCCAGGGTTGGAAGATTTGAGCTATAGGGAGAGGCTGAACAGGCTGGGGCTGTTTTCCCTGGAGCGTCGGAGGCTGAGGGATAACCTTATAGAGGTTTACAAAATTATGAGGAGCATGGATAGGATAAATAGGCAAAGTCTTTTCCCTGAGGTCGGGGAGTCCAGAACTAGAGGGCATAGGTTTAGGGTGAGAAGGGAAAGATATAAAAGAGACCTAAGGGGCAACGTTTTCACACAGAGGGTGGTAAGTGTATGGAATGAGCTGCCAGAGGAAGTGGTGCAGGCTGGTACAATTGCAACATTTAAGAGTCTTTGGATGGGTATATGAATAGGAAGGGTTTGGAGGGATATGGGCCGGGTGCTGGCAGGTGGGACTAGATTGGGTTGGGATATCTGATTGGTATGGACAGGTTGGACTGAAGGGTCTGTTTCCATGCTGTATGTCTCTATGACTCTAAGTGTAGCTACTCACAGCCCCACTGTTTTGTTGATCAAATCTGTTGCTGTTTAATAGAACATAGAACATAGAAAGATACAGCGCAGTACAGGCCCTTCGGCCCTTGATGTTGCGCCGACCGAAGCCTACCTAACCTACACTAGCCCAATAACTTCCAAATGCCTATCCAATGCCTGCTTAAATGACCATAAAGAAGGAGAGTTCACCACTGCTACTGGCAGGGCATTCCATGAACTCACAACCCGCTGTGTAAAGAATCTACCCCTAACATCTGTCCTATACCTACCACCCCTTAATTTAAAGCTGTGTCCCCTAGTAACACCTGACTCCATTAGCGGTAAAAGGTTCTCAGTGTCGACCCTATCTAAACCCCTAATCATCTTATACACCTCTATCAAATCTCCCCTAAACCTTCTCTTCTCCAATGAGAACAGCCCCAAGTGCCTCAGCCTTTCCTCATAAGATTTTCCTACCATTCCAGGCAACATCCTGGTAAACCTCCTCTGCACTCGTTCCAATGCCTCCACATCCTTCCTATAGTATGGCGACCAAAACTGCACACAATACTCTAGATGAGGCCGCACCAGAGTCTTATACAGTTGCAACATGACCTCAGGACTCCGGAACTCAATTCCTCTACCAATAAAGCCCAGTACACCATATACCTTCCTCACAGCACTATTTACCTGGGTGGCAACTTTCAGAGATCTGTGTACATGGACACCAAGATCCCTCTGCTCATCCACACTACCAAGTAGCCTACCATTAGCCCAGTAATCCATCTTCTTGTTACTCCTACCAAAGTGAATGACTTCACACTTAGCTACATTGAATTCCATTTGTCACATTTCTGCCCAGCTCTGCAACTTATCTATATCCCGCTGTAACCTACCACTTCCTTCCTCACTATCCACAACTCCACCGACTTTTGTGTCATCCGCAAACTTGCTTACCCAGCTTTCAAGCCCTTCCTCTAGATCATTTATAAAGATAACAAAAAGCAATGGTCCCAAAACAGATCCTTGTGGTACACCGCTAGTAACTGCACTCCAAGATGAACATAGTCCATCAACTACTACCCTCTGTCTCCTTCCAGCCAGCCAATTCCTAATCCAAACCTCTAATGTATCCTCAATGCCATACCTCCGTAGTTTTAGCATTAGCCGACCATGGGGAACCTTATCGAACGCCTTACTAAAATCCATATAATAATTTTTGCATTGTGGGTGAACGATATGCCAGTGCTGTTTCATATCATCTTTCACTTTAACTGGTGGCTGGAAAATCTCCACCCATTTTGTGTTGCATGGAACTTTCAGCTGTGATCCATTTCCTGATTTCTTATCTAAGGCTTCCTGTAGTTTTTCACAACCTTCAACACTTCCAAGCATTCCTGTGTTCATGATTTAGTGGCTATATTTCTATAGAGTTCTTCAACGTACATCAACTCTGACATCATAGAGTCATAGAGATGTACAGCATGGAAACAGACCCTTCGGTCTAACTCATCCATGCCGACCAGATATCCCAATCCAATCTAGTCCCACCTGAGGCACCCATCCCATAACACTCCAAACCCTTCCTATCCATATATCCATCCAAATGCCTTTTAAATGTTGCAATTGTACCAGCCTCCACCACATCCTCTGGTAGCTCATTCCATACACGTATCACCCTCTGTGTGAAAACGTTGTCCCTTAGGTCTTTTTTATATCTTTCCCCTCTCACCCTGAACCTATGCCATCTAGTTCTGGACTCCCCCACCCCAGGGAAAAGACTTTGTCTATTTATCCTATCCATGCCCCTCATGATTTTGTAAACCTCTATGAGTTCACCCTTCAACCTCCAACACTCCAGGAAAAACAGCCCCAGCCTGTTCAGCCTCTCCCTATAGCTCAAAATTTCCAACCCTGGAAACATCCTTGTAAATCTTTTCCGAACCCTTTCAAGTTTCTCAACATTTTTCTGATAGGAAGGAGACCAGAATTGCATGCAATATTCCAACAGTATCCTAACCAATGTCCTATACAGACGCAACATGACCTCCCAAATCCTGTACACAATACTCTGAGCAATAAAGGAAAGCATACCAAATGCCTTCTTCACTATCCTATCTACCTGTGACTCCACTTTCAAGGAGCTATGAACCTGCACTCCAAGGTCTCTTTGTTCAGCAACATTCCCCAGGACCTAGCAGTCGAGTTAGTGCTGTATTTGTATGGAACTGGTTGTAAAATGAACGTATGTACTGAGTACCTCACAGTGGAGGTCACATAACAATGGAAAACTAATGTGGACTTTCTAATAGAATTGTAAAACTGTACAAAACAATAATTTAATTGCAATTCATGTGGAATTCTGATGAGTTTGCAGCTAATCTTTCAAATCATGAGGTACACAATGAATGAAAATTAGTTGGTTAATTTGCCACTGATAAAAGATTTTGCTCCAAACACAAAATTATGATGGAAGGAATTTAAAACTTACATTTATTTTAGAGTTTGAATTTTGAATTTGTGGCATATGTTTGATCTATATCTGTGAAGGAATTTAATGACTAACTTGTAAGTATTTATATAGCCATGATGATTTTTTTGTAATAACACATAGAATGAAAGGGGTTGTTCATGCTTTCGACTTCAAATAGAATGTTCTGGATGTTTTTCTCGGCGATCACCCATAAAGTATTTTGGTTTGGGGAATTTGCAGAGGTCTTGGCTGAAGCTGGATTGTAAGACAGTTGCTCCTGAAGAAAGAGGGTGGTTTAGAATTAATAAGAGATTGGTATCTTCAGGGTATGGAGTTCAGTTTGAAAGTGCCAGATCAGCAATGTTTGGTTAAAACCCTGATGAGATCACTTTTATTTATTTTGTGGGATGTGGGCATTGCTGGCTGGCCAGCATTTATTGCCCATCCCTAGTTGCCGTTGAAATGCTGCTGTCCACCTGCTGTGGGTTGACCCATAATGCCATTAGGGAGGGAATTCCAGGATTTTAACCCAGCAACAGTGAAGGAATGGCGATATATTTCTAAGTCAGGATGGTGAGTGGCTTGGAGGGGAACTTGCAGGTTGTGATGTTCCAATGTATCTGCTGCCTTTGCCCTTCTAGATGGAAGTGTCATGGGTTTGGAAGGTATTGTCTGAGGTTTTTGGTGAATACCTGCCATGCATCTTGTAGATAGTACACACTGTTACTAATGAGCATTGGTGGTGGAGGGAGTGGATTCCCGTGGTTATAGTGCCAATCAAGCAGACCACATTGTCCTGGATAGTGTCATCCTCTGAGTGTTGTTGGGGCTGTACTCATCCAGGCTGTACTCAGTGGGGAGTACTCCATTGCATACCTTCCTTGTGCCTTGTGGATGGTGGACAGGCTTTGGAGAGTCAGGAAGTGAGCTATCTGTTGCAGTATTTCTAGCCTCTGACTGCTCTTGTAGCCATTGCATTTGAGTCCAGTTGAGATTTTGATAAATAATAACTCTCAGGATGTTAGCAGTGGGGGATTCAGTTAATGTCAAGGTGCACTGCTTAGATTATCTCTTATTCGTGAAGGTCACAGCCTGGCATTTGTGTAGCATGAATGTTATTTGCCACTTGTCAGCCCAAACCTGAATATTGTTCAGATCTTGTTACAATAAAACATGGGCTGCTTCAGTATCTGAGGAGTCACAAATGGTGCAGAACATTGCGCAATCATCAGCGAACATCCCCACTTCGAACCTTATGATGGAGGGAAAGTCATTGATGAAACAGCCTCCAACGCTCAAGGGAAAACAGCCCCAGCCTATTCACCTCCAACCCTGGCAACATCCTTGTAAGCCATTTCTGAACCCTTTCAAGTTTCATAACATCCTTCTTGTAGGAGGGAGACCAGAACAACAGGGCTTTTTCTGCCATTGCTTTTTCCAGTGCCTCGGTCAATGCCAGGTGATCCATCTGGTTTCATTTCTTTGAGACTTGGTAGCGATTGGTACAACTAAATGGCTTGCCAGATCACTTCAACAGGCAATTGAGAGTCAGTTGCGTTGTTGTGGGTCTGGAGTCATATGTAGGCCAGACCAGGCAGAGTTCCTTCCCTGAAGTGGATTTTTGCCTCCCCCGACAATCGGCAATGAATAGATTATTAATTCCAGATTTTTAAAATTGAATTCAAATTCCACCATCAACCAGGGTTTGAATCTGGGCCCCCAGAACATTACCTGGGTTTCTGAATTAATAGTCAAGTGATAATACCACTAGGCCATTGCCTTCCAGTGGAGCCCAGACAATCTAAGCTCAGTTATCTTAAAATTCCCTATAGCGTGGAAGCAGGCCCACTGACCCTCCGAAGAGTATCCCACCCAAACCTATTCCCCAACATTTACTCCTGATTAATGCACCTAACCTACACATTCCTGAACACTATGGGCAATTTAGCATCGCCTGTTCACCTTAACCTGCACATCTTTGGAGTGTGGGAGGAAAGCAGAGCACCCGGACAAAACAGGAGAATATGCAAACACCACACAGACAGCCTGAGGCTGGAATCAAACCCAGATCCCTGGTAATGTGAGGCAGTAGTGCTAACCACTGAGCCACCATGCCACCCACTGATAGCCTTAAGGAACAGTCGGTCAGATCTTCAAGACTGGAAGCTGAAGCCACAGTTAAATTAAGCTCTATGGATGTGATAGAGAAGGCCAATTCACTCTGTTGTGACTGCTGTAAAGGAGTGGTGCTATTCTTAAGGGAATAGTAGTTTGCCATGTGTTTAGACATCTTTAAACTTGTGTTCTATGTAAATTGTTTGGTTTAATCTGTTTTTCCTTCATTCTTTTTGCGTCATAAGCTTCTATTTTATTTACAAAGCTAAATCTGCAACATTGCATGTTTGTGGCTCAGTAACAAATCACCTCATTAAAACCAAACCAAAACAAAAAAATACAATCTACCAAGGCAGATTTCTGTCTGAGATCCACCTTGTCTAATAATAACATCAGCCAGGATCATAATGCCCATGTGTAAAGACACAAGAGATTCAATAGGAATAATGTAAACCATTTGTGAAACAAATATGAGGGAAATGGAGTTAAAAATCACACAACACCAGGTTATAGTCAACACGTTTATTTAGAACCTGATGTTATGTGATTTCTAACTTTGTACACCCCAGTCCAACACCGGCACCTCCAAATCAGGGAAACGGAGGGTGCATATTTCTTTGTAAGGATGAATCATCTTATCCTTTAGAGGATAGATGTTAAAGTTGGAGCAATTGTGCAAATTTCAGGGCCAAAGTCAATATGCAACCTTTTTATTCATGTTTGAAACAGCCAAATCTGACATTAAACCTTGTTCTCCTCCGATCTATGAATTTTACTTAAAACATTAGCCTGCATTCCTGTAACTTTTTCTCCTCCTATCCTTGTTGCCTTGCTAAGAAATTTTACCATTACAATTTCATGAGAGAAACAAATCATAAAGAAAAAGCACTTTTAAAGAGAGAAAATGAAAATGTAAAATATTAGAAACAATTTGAAATATTCAAAAACTTAAGTCTGGTGATAGAGATGAATTTAACTTCTTGGCATCACTTTATGCTTCAGGCCTGGAGAGTCTCAGAGAAACTTAGTATTTGTAAATAGTCATTATGAAAAGGGACCGTGTAAAGGAGATTTGCTGAGTTTCACTGGCTGACCCCTGTCTCTTTAGCACTGAGCTGCGGCCTCATGCTTTATTTTAAGGTACATTATTAAATTTGGGCAAGGACTGAGAGAAAAGCAAAAGACAGCTCTTATTATTTTAAGTGGAGATGCTGGGAACTGCTTCTCCCTTCCATGTCTCTAGAGAAACATTAACATTTTTGTTAAGTCTGTGCAACACTGCATTTCCTGTGCATTAATCTCTATAGTGCCAAACTGTGGCTCCTGTGTCTTGCTTTTTCCCTTTGTATATTTGGCTTTCTTACATATTAAACTGTTTTCCATCTATTATGTTACCACCTGCAAATTGCACTATTTCTTGGTAATAGTACTGGTGGCGACAGGAAAACATTGAGCTATTGAGTTCACTTTTCAACTTGTCATACGCGAGTTGCAGGCTGATGGAAATGAAAACTTGACAGGTTCTATAATGGGCAACTCCAGTTTTATACCTGTTCAGGAAATTAAACATCCACCGCATTATAAGATCAGCAATTTGCTGCTAAATGTAGACCTAAGTTCCAACACCATTAATTTATGAAAGTGACTGCTTTTATGTGATAGTTGCGTTCCTGTGTGACCCCGCGCGTTACAAAAATCACTCAATGCAACTACACTTAAAATGTTGGCGATGTAATTGCATTATGGCCAACACACACTTTCAAAGTTCATGTTCTAAAAAACATCATTCCCCAATTTGCCAATCACTTTACAGCCAGATCGCATTGACAAAACACACGTTATAGGAGATCGTCATGTATTAACATCGAATTTAAGAGACAGTGTGTACTGGAAGGCTTCAGTGACAGCACTGTGTGGAAAGCAAGCCTGAAGAAGAAGTCCAGAGCAAGTCTCCTGGCTCATGAGCCACAGCCATCCTCAACATTGGCATGAAGATTGAACTTAAGCATTAAGAAATTTTCTGATCATAAGCCAGTCATTAATCTTGAGGACCACCAGAACAATTCCATCGATGTTATGAAAGCTGAACAAGTCATTTTGTGTAAGACTATTGCTGCATCAGCTTGATTAGACTGGATAATGCTTGACTAAGCAGAGTTAAGAAGCAAACAACCCACCAACCGTAGTTAGAAGTTTAATAAATATTATTATTTCTGACAGGGGCAATTTTAGCTGACTTTTGAGGAATCGCACCCATTTTATTATTTGTCTGTCCCAACCACCACTATCAGTTGAGGAGCACCCCAAAAAATTAAGGAGGGTTTAAGTGAAAAATGCTCAGTAATTTCATGAATCAGTTTTCACAATTGATGTACTGACTTAGTTCTGGACGGAAGACCTTGTATTTATTTTGTGCTGTTCTTGAAGATGGATATCCCAAATCAATTTACTGCCTATTGAGTACTTCTTGAAGTGTAGCCACTGACACTATTTGATAATTTTGCGATCATCTCGTATTCAATCACTCGCTTGTTCTTTATCTGTCAGAAGGGGTGATGCCATCACTGTTTGAAGTGCCTGGAGAAGCATTAAAAAAAAAGTAAAGATTCAGGAATAAGTACAGTGCACATACTGAAAAAATGTCACTGCATCGCTGTCACTGAAATTATATTCATCACGAACCAATTGTTCATCATCACGATCCACTCACTGGCACAGAATCTGTACAATTATAGGAGATAAGTGACAGCAAGATGAGAGTCCATTTAATATCCCCCAATTTCTTTCTCTTCTTAGCTAGATATGAGAACCATAGCAGATGGAAAATAGGCTGATCATTCTCCATCATTATTAAATGATCACGCAAAGTCGAGAACAATTGCACTGTGTCTTGCTTTCAACTGTTGAGCTCAATTAGACTCACCAAGATGTCACTGTCTCTTAAAAAGCAGCATTGACCATGTCCCACCAAAGACCATACTCCTGGTGCTGAGAGGGTGAGTCCATGAGAAGTACAGAGCTAAGAGAAATACCATGTGATTACTTTTTTTTGGTGGGGCTTATCCAGCTATGGCAGAAGCTTTTGATTTCCTTTTATTTTGTTCCTGTATCCCCATTGGACTCCAGCATAGATTCTTTGTAACATACAAAACTTCACACAGTCATAGAGTTACACAGCACAGACTCTTTGGTCCAAACACTCCATGCTGAACATGATCCCAAACTAAATTAGTTCCACCCACCTGATCTTGACCCAAATCCCTCCAAACATTTCTTTTTCATGCACTTATCCAAATATCTTTTAAACGTTATAATTGAACCCATATCCATCACTTCCTCTTATTCTAATCTCCCCCCACCCTGACCAGGCCAACACAGTCCCTTGTATATTGCTAAGAGGAAACATGAAGTCTAAGTTTTTAGTCGTGCCATCATCAGGAATGAGACACAAAAACACCAGTTTTACAAAAGAAACCACAGTTTATTCAGCATGAGAATCTTATTGCTCTGACTATGGTAGGTAGGGAGATACACCAAGAACTATAAATTGTCTTGGTTAGCAGAATCAATTCAAACCACATAGGTTGATTCTGACTGAGCAGGGCGTTGCAATTAGAATGAGTAGGAAATACTGTCTCTATAATTGTAGTGAAAACAAAAAATGCTGGAGATCACTGCAGGTTAAATAGCGTTCATGGATAGAGAGAGCAAGCTAACATTTCAAGTTTAGATGATTCTTCATCAGATGCTGCCTGACCTGATGTGAGCTCCAGCATTTGTTGTTTTCAGTTCAGATTCCAGCATCTGCAGTAATTTGCTTCTATAGTTGTAGGGCTTATTGAGTCAAAGAATAGAGAACCATGTCGAACCTTCCTTCCTTCCTCTGTGGAGTAAACGTGTCAATTGTGGTCAATCTGCCTGCGCTTGAAAACAGAGAGTGTCTGAAATTAGGTGTGATTCCACAACCGGGCGACAGTTACTAAATAATCCTCCTTGCATTATAAATTAGGCAGGAAACCAATTTAAGATTACTAGTCAGAAGCACTGTGCGGTTCAGTTGCAGGTGATACAAGCTACATCTATTCACAAACAGAATCCTGCTCTTTGTAGGCAAAAGGAATCTGTCCACTCATGCTTTTCATCATTTATAAAATACCGTGAGAAAGAGTGAGCTGTAATGAAGACAAAACACAACAAGTAAAACTGAGGTACAAACAGAAATTTCTGGAGAGACAGGTCACGCTGCATCGGCACAGAGTCAACGAGAGGTGCCATTTTGGGTCCAATAAGACTCTCCTTCAGAATTCATTTTCCTTTTTGCTTTCAGTATTTTGTTTTTAAATAAAGCAGAGAGGCTGTTTTCCCTGGCTGGAGTGTCTCGAACTAGAGATTCTCCCATCTCAGGACAAGATTTTGTTCACTATCACAATCTTCATAGAAACTGATAACCTTCTTAAAGAGTTCAAATTTCCTCTGAACAACTGATGACACCACAAGACAGCCCTTGACAGCAAGGCCACATTTGACCAAGTGTGGCATCGATGAGCCCTAGAAAAGCTGGAATCAGAGGTAAACTCTCTGCTAGGTGGAGTCTTACCTGGTATATAGGAAAATGGTTGTGATTTTTGGAGATCAGCCATTCCACCTTCAAGAGAACTCTGTGGGAGTTTCTCAGGGTACTGTCCTCGGCACAACCATCTTCAGCTGTTTCATAAATGGCCTTCCCTCCATCATAAGATCAGAAACGGGGATATTCGCTGGTGATTGCACAGTGTTCAACACCATTTGTGATTCCTTAGATATTGAGTAAAAAGTGAGGTCTGCAGATGCTGGAGATCAGAGCTGAAAATGTGTTGCTGGTTAAAGCACAGCAGGTCAGGCAGCATCCAAGGAACAGGAAATTCGACGTTTCGGGCCAGAGCCCTTCATCAGGAATGAGGAGAGGGTGCCAGGCAGGCTAAGATAAAAAGTAGGGAGGAGGGACTTGGGGGAGGGGCGATGGAGATGTGATAGGTGGAAGAAGGTCAAGGTGAGGGTGATAGGCCGGAGTGGGGTGGGGGCGGAGAGGTCAGGAAGAGCCAGGCAGGCTAAGATAGGCAGGCAGGCAGGCTCTCCGCCCCCACCCCACTCCGGCCTATCACCCTCACCTTGACGTCCTTCCACCTATCACATCTCCATCGCCTCTCCCCCAAGTCCCTCCTCCCTATCTTTTACCCTCTCCTCATTCCTGATGAAGGGCTCTGGCCCGAAACGTCGAATTTCCTGTTCCTTGGATGCTGCCTGACCTGTTGTGCTTTAACCAGCAACACATTTTCAGCTCCTTAGATATTGAAACAGTCTATGTTTAAATGCAACAAGATCTGGACAACAGCCAGGTTTGGGCCAGGCAATGACTGCCTCCAGTAAGAGGTAATTTAACCAATGACCCTTGACATTCAATGGTTTTATCTTCAGCAAATGCCCACACTATTAACATCCTGGGGCTTGCCATTGACTAAAAACTCAGTTGGACTCACCATATAAACACAACAGCTACAAAAGCAGTTTCAGAGGCTAGGAATAATAATAAATCTCCTGACTCTTATAGCCTGCCCACCATCTAAAAGGCACAGGTCAGGAATGCAATGAAATACTCCCCACTTGCCTGAATAGGTGCAGCTCTAACAAAACTCAAGAGGCTTGACACCATCCGGGATGAAGCAGCTGCTTAATTGACATTGCATCAACAAACACCCAGTCCCTCCACCACCAACAATCAGTAGCAGCAGTGTGTCCTTTCTACAAGATGCACTGCAGAAATTCACCCAAAGATCCTTAAACATCACCTTCCAAACCCATGGCCTTCCATCTAGAAGGACAAGGACAACAGCTACGTGGGAACACCGTTGCCTGCATTTTCCCCTCCAAGCCACTCACCAGCCTGACTTGGAAACAAATCATCATTCCTTCACTGTTGCTGGGTCAAAATCCTGGAATTCTGGAATCTGGCTCAGAACTACTGTATGTAACATGCAATATTTCACACATCCATTAAACTGAAATACCTGCCCTGCATTTCTAACATTGCATTAAGAACATGAGAGTCAAGGAGTTCACTCAATCCACACGAAATACACGTGAACAAATTGCACTTCCTTCTCTTAATTCATACGAGCAGTTTTTATACTGAAAACAAAAAATGCTGGAAATATCAGCAGGTCAGGCAGCATCTGTGGAGAGAGAGCGAGCCAACATTTCCTGTCCGGATGACAGGAACAGTTTTTGTGCCCTCATTAAATATTGCACATCATAGTAAAATGGTTAAAATGAGTGGGGTACATGCAGCAAAACAAAAGAAAAACATCTTTCGATGGAGATCTGATCAACCCCTGTCTTCACTTTAAATCATTCTGAATGTTATCTTCTCCCTTTGCACACAAGCTTTTCACTTAGAGACAAAAGCAAAGCCCTGCAAATGTGGGGAGTTGGAAATAAATACTGAAGCTATTGGGAAGACTCTGCAGATCTGACAGCATCCATGGAGACAGAAACAGTTAGCAATTCAGGTCATTTCGGCAGAGCTGAAGGAGGTTCCTGAAAGAAGTTTCTGAAGGAAGTTTCATCAGCAACAACTGGACAAGATGAGGCAGGTTTTACTCGTCTGTTGTCATTTTATGGATCTTCAAACACAGGCTGCGTAACAGGAATGTGGACATGGGAGGTTAATCAGCCCAAGACGACATTTGATCCATTCCCTGATGTTTTAAATATTCCACCCTCAATTCTCCGCTCAGCTGTTTGAAACCCACCTGTGCTACATTCTTATCTTTATCTGTCTTAACTTGTAGCTATGAATTTGGGATAACTCAGTTATCTCAGAAGCTATATTGAATTCGGGCATGTTGCAACATGAGTTCTGATGATATTTGTGAAATGTAGAAAGTGAAGCATTTTATGATAGAAAACAGAAAGAAAAGAACATTGCTGGGGAGGGGAGGTTAGAGAGATTTATAACAGAGGGACTTAAAACCACTGTTGAAGAGTTTCAAGGAAGGTTTTGAAAACAAGAAGGGAAGTGAGAATAATGAAGGGCTTGATTAGTGACAGAGCAGAGAACTGAAATGAGAAGAACATGTAGTGAATGAGGGAATGGCAAAACTAGGATAGCTCACTGTCTTAGCATTCGTGGAGGTGGTATGCATGGAAATTGATAAATCAATGGGCCCAAAATCCATTTTCTTTTGCAGTAGACTGCTCTTTCACCATGACCATTAGTGCAACAATGGATGAGGACACTCTCAAGACATCAATCGGATTTTTCCACCCTTGCCTTCAGACGCACTGAGAATTTGAAACAATTTATTTCTGCTTTGATATCTGATTTCCAGCATCTGGGCTAATTTGATTTTGTATTGAGATTTTAGGGTGCTGGTCCTTTCTGTTGAGAACTCAAATCTGCTCAATTCTCTCTCTCTCAACTTTGTCTCTACCTACTCACTCAACACTTTTACACATTCCCCCCCACACCCCCATCATCAACATAAATACTACCTTTTCCCAGCTACTATCAGTTCTGAAGCGGGGTCATAATGTTAAGTCTGTTTCATCTCCACAGATGCCGCCAGACTTGCTGAGCTTCTCCAGCAATTTCTGTTTTTGTTTCAGATCTTCAGCAGTTCTTCATTTTACTCAAATCTGCTCAATGGGACTAAATTAGGTTGGGATATCTGGACCAAAGGGTCTGTTTCTGTTAGCGAGTTTTGAGAAGATTTGTAGCTCAGGTTGAGGTTCTGAATGTAGGTTTGCTCGCTGAGCTAGAAAGTTCATGTTCAGATATTTCATCACCATTCTAAGTAACATCTTCAGTGAGCCTCCAGACGAAGCATTGCTGATGATTCCTGCTTTCTATTTATATGTTTGGGTTTCTTTGGGTTGGTGATGTCATTTCCTATGGCGATGTCAGTTCCTATGGTCTGTTTCTGTGCTGCATGTACCTATGACTCTAATTCCTGCTTGATTCTGCTGAAGAAAAACTGATGAAAATGGTGATTCAAACTTGACCCCTGCATGAAGATCTAAAACCAAAGTGTGAGACGTAAATTACTGCAGATGCTGGAATCTGTACTGAAAATAACAAAATGTTAGAGATCACAGTGGGTCAGACAGTTGCCCGCTCCAGACTTCATGTCAGCTCTGACCAAGAGTCATCTCGACTCAGAATGTTAGTTTACTCTCTCTCCATGGATGCTGTCTGACCCGCTGTCATCTCTGAATTTGTCATTTGCAGTAAAGTGTGAGAAACTGTGCAGAGTACCCTTAAAGGAAAAAGGAAACATCAGGATTAGAACATCATATGGCTCATCCTCCACTGATGATGGGTCTTACAAGAAACAACTCATCTGATGTTCAGTTTGCAAATCAAGACCTTAAATTATCTTCAAAGCAGCACCAAATTAGCAGATAAATATTTCGTTTTCCCAGTCTTCAGCAATTGTACTGCAGTTTAAGGCTGTTATGTCCAACAAGACTAGAAATCTAAAAGGGAATCACGTTACATCCAAAATTAATCCTTACCATGGCATTATCAAGAAGAATATTAAATAAGATTACAGATACAAATGCATCAAAGTCAGTGGGGGCTGCTGACAGCTGGTCCATGCTGAGAAGCAGTGATTTACAAAGTCAGGTAACAGAAATGATTAAAGAAGTCAGGAATTTAAAAATAGAGCAACATTCTGAGCTGTTCACTGCGAGTTCTACATGTGTTTCTCGCCCTCAGTAAGTGGAATGTCCCATTATTCTTGACGCAGATCCCACTGTGTTGTCATTTGCCTGACTGTTTGCTGACCTTCCCACTCCAGGCAAGGAGATAATCCCTTTGGAGGTGTCTCACATATACCAGGTGCCCTGTGTCCCAAACCCAATTACCTTGTTTACAAGCCCCACAGGATCATGCAAACACCCACCGTGCCGGCTGCTTTTTGTTGATTGCAAGGTAATTGCTTGGTGCGGGGGGCGGTGAGGGGAAGAAGAGTGGAGACAGCTGGTGAGAAAGGCTGCTTTGTATTTCTCTGATGTCATTACATTGCCCCCAGCGACACAGATTGGCCAGACGGTTGGTGAACAGAAATGGAAATTTGTACAAAGTTAAAAATCACACAACATCAGGTTATAGTCCAACAGGTTTAATTGGAAGCACACTAGCTTTCGGAGCGACGCTCCTTCATCAGGTGATCAGGTGACTATCAGTTATGTGATTTTTTTTTAACTTTGTACACCCCAATTCAACACCGGCATCTCCAAATCATGGAAATTTGTAGTAATTGAGCTGAAAACGTTTGCACATGGGCCCTGACTCTCTACGGACTTTTCATTGATCTCTTGCTACTGGAGAAAAGCTCAAAGACCAGCAGCAAAAATGGTCTAGCAACTTCGGGGTGTAGGCCAGATTAAAATTTTGATTTGATAGCTCCTGTTGAGAATTTCTCTGGGTCTGCTTTTTTTTTAATCTTTAGGGCCTCTTTTTTATAAATTCTCATTGTCTCCTTTATTAGATGATGCAGTCGCATTCTATATTAGTGTTGGTGTATGGCGTCTTTCGCCTCATACAAAAACAGAACTGGATGAATTCATCAATACCATCAATCATCATCATTGCAGCATTAAACAAAGCTTTAAGGAACGCATTAATTTCTTGGTTGAAAATCACACAACACCACATTATAGTCCAACAGGTTTATTTGGAAGCACTAGCTTTCAGAGTGCTGCTCCTTCAGGTTAGAGTCATAGTCAAAGAGATGTACACCATGGAAACAGACCCTTTGGTCCAACCTGTCCATGCCAACCAGATATCCCAACCCAATCTAGTCCCACCTGCCAGCACCTGGCCCATTTCCCTCCAAACCCTTCCTTTTCATATACCTATCCAAATGCCTGTTAAATGTTACAATTGTACCAGCCTCCACCACATCCTCTGGCAGCTCATTCCATGCACGTACTACCATCTGTATGAAAAAGCTGCCCCTTAGGTCTCTTTTATATCCTTCCCCTCTCAGCCTAAACCTATGCCCTCCAGTTCTGGACTCCCCGACCCCAGGGAAAAGACTTTGTCTATTTATCCTATCCATGCCCCTCATAATTTTGTAAACCTCTATAAGGTCACCCCTCAGCCTCTGACGCTCCGGGAAAACAGCCCCAGCCTGTTCAGCTCTCCCTATAGCTCAAATCCTGCAACCCTGGCAACATCCTTGTAAATCTTTTCTGAACCCTTTCAAGTTTCACCACATCTTTCCGATAGGTAGGAGACCAGAATTGCACCCAATTTTCCAACGGTGGCCCAACCAATGTGCTGTACAGCTGCAACATGACCTCCCAACTTCAGTACTCAATACTCTAACCAATAAAGGAAAGCATACCAAACGCCTTCTTCACTATCCTATCTACCTGCGATTCCACTTTCAAAGAGCTATGAACCTGCACTCCAAGGTCTCTTTGTTCAGCAACACTCCCTAGGATCTTACCATTAAGTGTATAAGACCTGCTAAGACTTGCTTTCCCAAAATGCAGCACCTCGCATTTATCTGAATTAAACTCCATCTGCCACTTCTCAGCCCATTGGCTCATCTGGTCCAGATCCTGTTGTAATCTGAGGTAATCCTCTGATGAAGGAGCAGCACTTTGAAAGCTAGTGCTTCCAAATAAATCTGATGGACTATAACCTGCTGTTGCGTGATTTTGAACATTGCACTCCCCAGTCCAACACAGGCATCTCCAAATCATTCTTTTCTCAGACACCAGTGTTTGAAGATAACTGGCACACATTTCTAAGCCCAAAAAGTCATCACCGCAATCTCATCTGTGTGCCAGTGGGGTTACAGTTACATACATTTGTCTCTAACACAGTAACTGCATCTCAAGTAATTCACTGTCTGTGAGATTCTTTAAGATCTGATAACACATAAATGTAAATCTTCATGAAAGAAAACTGTTCAAGTTAAATTATCCAATTTACAATGTTCCGGGCAAAAACATCAATTACATTCCCACCTCCCTCCATTTTATCTCTGGAATCCCTGCAGCATTACACCAGAGACTGCACATTCATTTGCAAATGGTTCAGTTCAGGAATCCTGATCGACATGGACAAGTTGGACCGAAGAGTCTGTTTTGGTGCTGTATGACTCTACGCCTTTAATTCATTACCTCAGTAATGAACCTTCAACTTTTCATTGAAGAAGTTAGCTAATAATTCCACTGTTGAAAGGTTCAAAAACATTCTCTCCCTTTTCTAGCTCCCCCCTGTCCACCTTTACAGCTACCCAACTCCTGTTCTCAATCAAATTTCAAAGTTTAATTACCCACGTTCATTTTTTTAAAAACAGAAGTCTAAACTGAGCAAGGGCTAAACTAGATGATTATGCCCTTTGGAAAAAAAGTGAAGCTTTTTGTCACTACTAGTTTTATTTCATTGTTGCACTTTGGACAACACAGACATGATCGGTTAGAGCTCTGGAGATGTCATTGATAAAAATAAAACTTCCCACAGAATTTTGGCTGATGAACAGAATCTTACTAAGTTATTGCATGGACTTCTCCTGAAGAATTTACAGCACAAGCTGTTTCAGCTATGCCATCCTTCTCAGAAAGGGCACTTCACCAGTGAAGCAATTGCGATTCCCCTGATGACAAAAGTATGCAAAGTCATAGACTGGATTTCTTTAGAAAACTGGGACACTTGCCAGAGGACTTTGTAAGTGAGTAAAATATTGAAATGTTAGATGTGACAAAAATAATCAAAGTCTTCTAAGAAGCCTTCTCCTCATCCCTTTGAATATACAAGAACTGGTCTTTGCAACAACAGTGTGAGGTTTCTTAAAATCACTTTCCTGTAGATAAATCCCATTTGGCCAGCAATTACAAACCTTGCAGAAAATAATTTAATAAATTCACTGAATATGCATGAAAGAGCAATTAAATGGAATTAGCTCTTAAAAAGCCAAGACTTTAATATTTTGATTATGGTCATTTTTCTTTCTTTGATCCATTGTAACAGAGATCTGTGAAAGATTGTTTTCCCCCCAGTGTTTTAATTTCATAACATTTTACAAATGTTGAAAGAAACCTCTGGGCATGCCTTAGCGTTGAGCTTTTTTTGTAAGTTATATAAACCATATTTCAGTGAATCTTTTCAGAACCTCCATTCTTGATCTGTTCAATAGGTTGATTGTACATTTTCACCAAATATATCACTGTTTCTTTATGATCACTGGGTCAAAATTCTAAAGTTCCCTCCCTAAAGGCATTGAGTCAACCTACAGCATGTGGATTGCAGCAGTTCATGTAGGCAGCTCACCACCACCTCCTGAGGGGCAAGGAGGGACAGGCACGAAATGCTGGCCCAGCCAATGCTGCCCACGTCCCACAATGAATTTTTTAAAAATTCACAGGTACGCAATGACAGCTGATCAGTTTATTATTAAAATTGATTTTAAATACAGATCTAAACAACATGTTCTTATCAGTGCTCCTCAGCATAGGTAACATTCTAAGATGAAATTAGAAGATCACAGTTGACAACTATAATCACTGCAAGTACAATTTTTAAAATGTATCAATCACAAATTCAATTATAATGAATGTTTATTTTGTAGAGATTAGCAATGATAAATCAGAGAATGCAGTTAATAAATAGGATTAAATAGGAGCATGCAAAACTCTACAGATAAATTAGGTGTGTGTCCATTTAAGATTTCAAGGTTTAATGTATATGTCAATACTGGATTGGTCCATTCCATTACTCATTTCTGTTCAGAGTTAAGAATCCTGATAAAGTTTCGGACCTTCCCAAAACTAGAACAGGCCATTTGGCCTATTCCAAAGCTTTTATCCATGTGTGCAGTATGGTTTAATAACATGCCTGTGTGCTGGATTGCACTTTCCCCCAACCATGTAAATTATCCATAAATGTTGACGTGATCTCCGCTTGTAACAAGTGTTTGCAGATTTATCTCTCATTCAAAGGATGTGGGCATCATTGGCAAATCTTAAATGAGTCACAGCTCAGAAGGAGGCCAATCAGTCAGTCATGTCCTTGCCAACTCTCTACCAGCCACACTACCTTCACCCATAACTGCAGCAGCTGTGTTTAGGTGCTTATCTGATTCCCTTTTGAAAGCCAGGTTGGAATCCACTTAGGGCCATAGATACTGTTCTCTGTGACCAGGATCAAGAGTCCTGAAGGTTGTGTTGCCTGCCTGGTGCTCAGGTTAAGGATCTCATTTGGGCTGCTGAATCTTAACAAAGGAAACTCTGAGAAGGAAGCATGAGTTGGCCTTGATCAACTGGGGAGAGTTACTTAAAGGGATGACAGTGGATAGGCAAGGGCAAACATAGGAACGTATGGGGGAACTGCAACAACTGTTTATTCCTGTCCAGCATAAAAGTAAAATGGACAAGAGGGCCAATCCATGGATCACAAAGGAAATTAGAGATAGCATCTCATCCAAGGAAGAAGCATACAGATTGACCAAGAAAAATAATAGCCTGAGGATTGGGAGTAGTTTAGAACGCAAAGAAGGACAACTGGATTCAGAAGGGGAAAATAGGCTCAGAAAGTAAGCTTACAAGAACATTAAGAAAGACACTCAGAGTCTCTGTGGGTGTGTGAAAAGGAAGAGATTAGTAAAAACAAATGTAGGTCCCCTACAGACAGAAACAGGGGAATGTATAATAAAGGAAAAAGAAATGGCTGAGCAACTGAATGCATACTTTGGTTGTGACTTCACAAAACCGGACACAAATCAAATACCAGAAATATTGGAGAATGCAAGATTTAGTGAGAGGGAACAACTGAGGTAGATTAATATTAGTAAAGAAATAGTCCAGGGCAAAATGAGGGAATTGATGGTGAATAAATCCCCATGGCCTGATAATGAACATCCCAGAGTACTTCAGGAAGTGGTATAGAATAGTGGATTCATTGGTAGTCATCTTCAAGAATTCTATAGACTCTGGAAGAGTCCCTGCAGATTGGGGTAGCTAATATTACTCCAATATTTGAAAAGTGAGGTTGAGAGAAACCAGGGAATTATAGATCAGTAAGCTTAACATTAGTAATGGGGAGAATTCTCGAATCTATTATCAAGAACTTTATAGCGGAGCACTTGGCAGAATCAGACAGTGTCCGAATGGATTTAGAATGGGAACTTATGTTTGACAAATCTGTTAGAACTTTAAGAAGATGGAACTAGTACAGTTGACAAGGGGGAGCCATGTATTTGGACTTTCAGAAAGCTTTTGACAAAGTCCCACATAAGAGATTGTTGTGCAAGGTTAAAGTGCATGGGTTTGAGGGAATTGTATTGAGATGGATAGAAAACTGGTTGTAGAGAGGAAACAAGAGTGGAATTAATGGGCCCTTTTCAAATTGGCAGGCAGTAACTTGTGGAATGCCATAGAGATTGGTGCTGGGATTTCAGCTATTCACAATATCCGTATATATTAATGATTTGGATGAGGGAACAAAATGTAACATCTCAAAGTTTCCAGATGATACCAAGTTGGGTGGATGGGGGAATGTGAACTGATACAGGGATACAGAGATCCTTCAGCATGATCTGAACAGATCGGGTGAGTGGGCAAATCAGTGGCAGATACAGTATAATTTGACTAAAGTTAGAGGTTATTCAATTTGGAAGCAAAAACGAGGTGGCAGATTACTACCCGAATGGTTGTAAATTGGGAGAGGGGATTGTGCAGCGGGACTAGGGTGTACTTGTGCACCAATCGCTGAAGGTAAGCATGCAGGTGGTAAATAAGGCAAGTGGCATGTTGGCCTTCATTGCAAGAGGTTTCAAGTACAGGAGCAGGGATGTGTTGTTGCAGTTATTCAGGGCCTTGGTAAGGCCATATCTAGAATATTGTGTACAGCTTTGATCTTTTCTGACAAAGGATGCTCTTGCTCTCGAGGGAGTGCAGCAAAGGTTTACGAGGCTGATCCCAGGGATAGCAGGACTGACATCTGAGGAGAGATTGACTAGTTGGGATTGTTTTTGCTGGAGGTCAGATGAGTCGGGGTGAAGCAAAATCTCAGATTTATAAAATTCTAACAGGACTAGACAGGGTAGATGCAGGGAGGATGTTCCTGATGGTGGGTGTGTCCAGAACTAGGAATCACTGTCTGAGGATTTGGAGTGGACCATTTAGGCCAGGAATGACGAGACATTTCTTCACCTAGAGTGTGGTGAGGCTATGGAATTCATTACCACTGGAAGTAGATGATACCAAAACATTGAATATATTCAAGAGGTGGCTACATATAGCACTTGGGGCAAATGGGTGGTTATGGGGAGAAAGCAGGATTAAGCTATTGAGTTGGACAATCAGCCATGATTGCGATGAATGGCAGAGAAGATTCGAATGGCCTCCTCCTACCTTGTATGTTTCTATGTGTACATTTCTAACATTTTTTATGACACTAATAAGTCACCTGTGGTAGCACTCAAAGTAAACCCAACGACACTCAATGACAAGTAGCATTGCAAATGCAGAATCTCACACTGTGTGGTTGCCAGTGACACGAGAGTGGATTAAAGTCCCATTATTCTGCAACAAGTGGTCAATGCTGACTCCACAAAACCTATCTAATCAACTTTCGGATACAAGTCAGCAAAGTGATGGAATATTTTCTAATTGCCTGGATGGGTGCAGCTACATTCAGAAAAAAATCATTCTGATGAACGGTCACTGAATTTGATACGTTAATTCTGTTTTCTCTCCATGCTAGATCTGTTGAGTTTCTCCAGCAATTTTGGTTCTTTGGCTTTGAGAGAGAGCATTGTTTTACAAACAAAAAGATTGAAAAAAGAACATATATTTCAATTGATGGCAATGTGTTCCCCTTTGAGACTACAAATGCTAATTGTCATTTTAGTAAACATGACAAGTTTGCACATAGATTAAATGGCAGCAGACGTGTCTACAGAATATACAATTGTTTTTGTGGAATTTTTGTGCAGTTCAAAATGATTACTGTTGCTTGTTTATACTTGTTTGAAAGTTTGACAGTGAAATTTACAGACACCAAATACAAACTCAAAGGCTATATATTACGATTTCCCTATTTTCCCCATTGATAACGCCTCACATTTCCTATTTAAACTGTTGTGTTCTCCTTTTAGTTCCTGACTGGCAACTTGCACCCAGGGCTTGCTCAATCTCACTTTGTAAGTAACCTCATGAGGCTCTGAACAACTTAATCTCTAATCTTTTCCTTCCTTCTACTGAACACATAAGTAACATTTGTTTTGTAACTATTCAGCACGATGCAATTTTAAAAGCAGCTAAGTGAAGCAGCTAAGACTAGACTGCCTTTGTCAGATGAAATGCAATGAGATGCATCAAAATAGTGGTTCCCAAACTAAGCAGCTGCTTAGACATGCCTTTGAGAATAAAATAATTAAACTGTGCAATTGGACCAAGTCAGATTTCGCCCTTATTTGAAATAGGTTCAGACTAGCTGCAAAAGTCTCCTGTAATTTGTTGGTTTAAAATGTTGTTGTTACTGGATGATTGCTTACACATCCACTGCACAGCCAACTAACTGCTTCTAAGAGCTAAGTGGAAGCTATTTCCTCAGTTTAGTTTTGGCTAACCTCCCAAAGACCATTGAGGAAATATCAACACAACTTCCTTTAATAAATCATTGAGTAACTATCTGGGCAGAGTCTGCAAACAAGGAACCATATGTCAATCCGTTACACAGAATCATGTTATATTGGAGCACATACATCTCACTCACTCAGTTAGTATCAACACTTCTTAATGATTACTTCTGGCAATCAAACCATAGTAGTGAATAATATCTTTATAAATGCAGACATCCTTCATTACCACTTTTTTTTTGAGAGATCTAAGGCCTTAATATCACAGACATTATTAACAAGCTTTTGCTGCTTATGGCTATTATTAAATGCCCTACTTTACAAACACAAAATGAGCAAAAACATCTGTGTGCAGTTTTGTCCTTTCTAGTCACCTGGAATCTATTGAAGAGCCAGTGAGCAGTAAAGCCCTGTTCTCTCGACTGATAGAGGCTTTGAGTAAAATGCTGGTTAAAATGTAAGAAAATGATTAAAGACTCAGTTGGTTCTGTCCTGTACAGTTTATTATTGACTACTTAATACAAAAAAAAATGTAGTATATAAAGATAAAAGCATTTTTGTGAATGTTTGAAATTACTGACAAAAGCTCAGAGAGGCAGATTATTGGCATTAAGCCAAACAAAATCAATCCCGTTTCCCTATCAAAGGAAAGTAAAATAACCGTCAATCATAAGGCAATTAGTGAACATAACGGTGCCTATGAAAACAATATGACTTAACACTTAACTAAGCATCCAAGATTTTCCCTCCTAGCTCAAATGGAATGCAACTCATTATGTAGTATTCTCAACTTGTAAACCATGAACACAGCAACCGCACGATTGCAAAAGCCACGGTTACATGAAGCAGCAACATTCTTGCCGATGCAATGCATCTTGACCACACTCAGAATCATTGCAGGTCAGGAGTTTTCCACCTGCAAAGAACTGAGGCAGTGGTACCCTTTGGTCAACTGGCCCTTGAAGAACTAACCAGTCATTTAGTGTTTCTGAAGCTCCTTCATTTTCAAAACAAAGATATATAATAGGCTGGCTCAGGAGATAGGCACGAAACATCCAGTTCCTCTCTATAGGCAGCAGCTGGACTGCTGAAAAGATTCTTAATGTTAAACTCAGCCACTTAAAAGAGCTGGTGTTATAACTATTATGCTGTAACCAAATAATAATTGCATTAAAAGTTGCATACAGCACGAGGTATAAATCAAGTAAATGATCTTTCTCTGACAATAATGTCACAATATCTGCAGCTCCATCACCTAACAAACAGTTTTGTTAGCTGAAGAGAAGCAATAAGCTTGCTTTAACTGTTTCTATTGAAATTAAAGCATCAATGGAAATACAGGTGTAGAACTTAAATATCTTGCACTTTGAAATTCCAGAACATTTTATGCATTTCCATTTATATATTGTTATATAAGGTTTTATTGTGCAACACAGAAAAATAAATGGAGCTACAGATTCAGAGTGCATCTAAATGTTTCTTTTTAAGCAGAATTTATCAATAGTATAATTCTATTGATTTAAATGCCAAAGTAATTTAATTGTTTTGGTTTTTGTGGAAGGAGGGAAAACTGGGTGCCATGTTATTCTCAAAAACCAAGAAAGAAATTCTGGTATACTCTGCACTAATTATACTAAAGCAAGTAGTTTGGCTTAAGATATGATCATAAAAGCTAGATTTACATTTATGTAATACCCGGAACACTTAAATCTCTCAATGTGCTTCCCAGACAATTAATTAATTTGAAGTGCAGAACCTGTTAGGTAAACAAACATGATAGCCACTTTGCACAATGCAAGATGCTACCAACATGTGTGAGGTAAATAAACAGGTAATTATTATTGCTAGTGTTAACTGACAGAAAACTATTGGCAGGACACTGGGAGAATACTTTGTTCTTGCAATGGACCATGACTGCTCACCTGAGCCACTAAAGAACAAAATCTATTCCAAACAGTGGCATCTTCAACAACGCAGTCTTCTCTCAATACTAAAAATGCATCAGCAATAGATTAAAGGTTCAAGTCTTTGAGTATTGAGACATGAATTCTCAACCTCCCGACTTCTGTGCAAGATTTCCATCATGTGAACCAAAAAGAACAAGCGTGTTTTACAGACCTAAGATAGCAAAATTGTGGAAGGGAATGATTGGAGATGCACATTTAATAAATGTATGAAATGCTAATAGCCTCACAGCACAGCTAGACCTTGATGTTTCAGTAAAACAGCATTTAAGGGAATCTGTGGCATGTCTGAATTTCACTCTTTGAACTTATCGAATTATAAAGTTTCACTGTAGACTTTCAAATTGCAGCCTATAGACTTTTCTAAAAGCAGCTTTGCTGGCATGAAGATTTTGAGGCATGAACCTGATGTAAAGTAATTCACAATAATCTGCATTGACAACAGGTCACGAGTAAGCATTTAAGCTGCATCAGTTGCAGATTGGCAAGTAAACAGGTAACCATTGGTTTACTTTGGCCCTTCATCAAGGTCTAAAAAATAATTACGGGGAAAGAATAACCACCATTAACTACCTTCATTTAGCGGTGAAACTTGTCAGCAGGAATACTACTTGTGACACAAAGCAACTGCGCCAATTAGCTGAAAAGGAGAATGGTCATGGTCTTTAATTCAGTTGGCATTTTGGATCTTTGTCAGCAGTGCATTTTTTGCTATAATTTATTTGGCAAATTAAAGAGAGGGTGATATACTGGCTGTTTTTGTTGAATTTAAGCCAATGTTTGAAGATTATTTTATTTCAGGGATTCCATTGGACTACACTATTAGCTATAGTTTCACCTCATTGATGATCATTTGTATGATGTTGACAAAGGCTCAGTGAAATAGACCAAAATCTGCCAGTTGAAAGAAAGGAATTATATGGCTGTGAAAGCTTGAGCATGCTCAGCAATTATATATGAAGGTTTATAAACTATATAAAAACCGTAGAAATATTCCCATTGTAATCAAGTAACATCAAATACAAATAGGTAAGGTAGAAAACATATTTGAGATTACAAGAGAGCGATACAGAAATTCCATGCAAGGATTGTGAAGATTGTTTCCTCTTCTGTTTTGCCATAAACTCATACAGTCAGCATTGAATTCGAGGCACATCAAGAGTGTTTGCAACCATGGGACTTCCCTACAAAGAAAAGCACAATGGGTTACTAACAGCCAGCAGCCTTATCATTGTACATTAACATGCATCACAGGTATCATACAATATTTTTACTCCAACTGATGTACTAAAACAATTACATTCCAATCAAAGTAAATTATTATCTGAGCAAGTAAAAATGATGTAAAGTTTATTACGACTTTAAGAGTCTTAATATTATGCCAAAATGTCACTGAACATTTAATTAGTATGAATGACAAGAGGGACAAAATTCCCAGTTTTCACCACAGTTATGGGACTTCGCTAGGCACCACATTTTATAAAGGACATAGAAGAGGTGAAGAAGGCATTTGCTAAAACAGTTCCACAGATAGAATGGTAGCCTGTGCAGGGAGACTGGAGGAGCTGTAGCTCTTCTCTTCAGAGCAAAGGTTAAGAACCACCTTGACAGTAGTGTTCAAAACTGTGAAGGGGATTTTGATGCAGTGAATCAGAAGAAACGGCTTGCAATAGCAAAAGGGCAGTAACTGAAGGTCATAGCTTTTAAGATGGCAGGCAATAGAACCAGACTTGGCATTCAAAAAGGAATTGGACAATTAGCTGAATGGGGAAAAATACCCCAAAGGTCAATGGGGGGGAAGGAGCAGGGGTGGAATGTTTAGCACAGATAGAATGGACTGAGAAGCCTCTTTTTATGCTGCATTATTCAATGATTCTCTGAATCCGATGTCAAAAAATGTCAAAGTACAAACATCCATCTTGACTTTGCTGCATTCTGCTCAGATTCTCATTTCTAGACAACACTATTGCAATGTTTTATTATTTAAAATCTCTGAAGATCATGTCAGTCTATAGTTCTGTCTGCCCTGCCATTCGTTGGGGAGTCTGTATAGGGAGTGCTATTATGCTCTTCCTGTGGTGAACACTAAGTGATAGTGATCCTGTCTGTCTTCACCTCTTATTCAGGAAAGACCCTGCAATCATAAATATGGTTCTATGCCAATCTATTTCTCCTTGCAAATGCGTAACACCCTTATTATTGGTCTGACAACAATCAACTGACTTAAAACAGCCACAAAGGCTCACACTTCTACATTTGAGTCCCACACTGAAAAGTGCATTCAGCAATTAAGTTTTAGAGCAGAAATCCAAGCCCAATCTTGCCTTTCACTTGCGTTGAAGATATCTACATGAAGCAGGAGTGAAACCTACTCCTAGACATCTAATACATTTTTATAGGTAGATGTTGCAAAAGTGGATCTCAGAGTTTCATCTAGTTCTTTTTTTAAAAAACATGAAGTGACTACAGCCAAGTGGATGAATTATGCCTGACTGATAGCTGCAAATTCAGCACAGACTAGAGGCTGAATCACTGATGTTTTAGTTTCATATTGCTTTCTACCAAGGTTCCAGGGGGTTCATGAACTCAGAAGTTCATTAGTTTAGAGGAATGATTCCCACTTTTCGATTATTGATTAAAATATCCAGAAGGATTTGGTTCATCTCCTGGATGAACTTCAAACTTGTGCAAAAACAAAGGAGAGAATGCTTTTCCAAATATAGCAAGTTATGTTAATCTCAAATGTCTTCCCTAAGAGAGCTGGATCAGCAGATTCAATAGCAGTTTTTAAAATGGAATAGGACGTATATTTGAAAAGTTGAAAAATTCAACGGCTGTGAGGTAGGAAGAACACGGGAATAAGTAATTGGATTTGTTTTCTAAAGAACAAAGAAAAGGAGATTTGCTGTGCTGTTTGGTTCTAATGAAGCAAGCAACAAAATTATAGGGGAAATGAGGACTGCAGATACTGGAGATCAGAGTCAAGATTTAGAGTGGTGTTGGAAAAGCACAGTAGATCAGGCAGCATCTGAGGAGCAGGAAAATCAATGTTTCGGACAGGAACCCTTAATCAGGAACGAGGCTGGAAGCCTCCGGGTTGGAGAGATAAACAGGAGGGACCAGGAGAAGGTAGCTAAGATTGCAATAGGTGGATGGAGATGGGGATAACAGTGATAGGTCGGAGAGGAGGGTGAAGCAGATAGGAAGGAAGGAAGATTGGCAAGTAGGTCAGGTCATGGTGATGGTGCTGAGCTGGCAGGTTGGAACTGGGGTAAGGTGGGGGGACGGGAAACGAGAAAACTGGTGATGTCCACATTGATGCTCTGGGGTTGATGTGTTCCAAGGAGGAAGATGAGGTGTTCTTCCTCCAAAAAAAAATTATATATCAAGTTTAATAAAAACGGAGTTTAAATAAAATATAAAAATCTGCTGTGACAAGGATTTAAAAAAAAATTCATTCATGGGATGCAGGCACCTTTGGTAATGCCAGCATTTATTGCCCATGGAGGCGATGGTGATCTGCCTCCTTGAACTGCTGACATCCACACGGTATAAGTAGACCCACAATGCTAACAGTGAAGGAGCTCCAGGTTTTTTGAGTTAGTAACTGTGAAGGAATGGTGACATAGTTCCAAGTCAGGATGGTGAGTGGCTTGAAGGGGTACTTGCAGGTGGTGGTGGGTTTGGAAGGTACACTCAAGGCCTCTTGATGAATTATATTTTGGATATGGCACCTATTGTTGCCACTGTCCATAGTGACAAGTCAATGTTGAAGGTGGTGAATGGAATGCCAATCACGTGGGCTGCTTTGTCCTGAATAGAGTCAAGTTTGAATGTTACTGGAGCTGCACTCGAGGCTGCAGAACTCCTAGACCCTGACCTACTCTTGTTGCCAAAGATTTAGATGAATGATACTGGAATATAATCATATAAGTCACTAGTGTGCATGTCTCTAACTTTGATGGCTTTCTTTCAGGTCATGGGTCAGCAACTCAACAAAGTGGACCGGCCACTTATTATTGAGCCTAGTGAAAGTGAAAAAAATACTCTGCTAAGGACATGGGCAGTGTGTGGGGAGATTTCCCAGAATTATAACCACTATGAGAGACTTCAATTGTGTGGACAGACAAGGATTACCTTCATCAGGGCAGAGAATGTAAAGGGGGGATTTTAACAGAGGCATTTAGAAGTCAAAAGACTTGTCACAGAGAAACCATATTCACTCATACGAGATTGGTAACCAGAAGGGACAGGTTCTGGCTAATTGGCAAGAGAACGAGGCATCTGGATGGGTACATGAATAGGAAGCGTTTAGAGGGATAAGGGACAAATGCTAGCAAATGGGACTAGATTAATTTAGAATATCTGGTCGGCATGGATGAGCTGGATGAAAGGATCTGTTTCTGTGTTGTACGGCTCTATGACTATGAAATTGAAGATTTGAAAATTTACACAGTCTGGAATACAGCACTGTACTTGAAAGTTTATTAGAAATAGATTCCATTGTAAGAGAGAATTGTAAATATAACGTAAAAATGAAAAAACCTGCAGGGCTATAAGTGAAAGCACAGGGGAGGGGTACTAATCAGATTGAGCTATCATCCTATGGAATGGTGCAACAGCCTACTCCTGTTCTTATTTCTCATGGTCTTATTGGAACGCTATCAAAAGCCAGCAAAGGCATGATGACCTGAATGGATTCCTGTGTCATATGATTTAACAATTTCCAAAAAAGACTAAAATTACAGGAATTTCAATTCCAGAGCTGAGAATAGTGGGAATGTTGCTGCAGTTTTTATCTATAGGAAAACAACACGGGTAGCTTTGTGAGGACTCCACAACTCCATTGACAGCTGTGTCAGTCAAATGCTGATAGCATTTATCTGGAGATAAGACAGCCTGAATCACCCGCACCACAAGGAAGCTGTTCAGAGATACAACAAGAGTTTGTAATTGAATGCATTCTGAAATGTAAACATCAACCCCCCCTGCATCAAAAAAATTTCAACAAAAAAAAAGTCAGACATATCTGTGGGTCCATGTGACCTCTGGCCAGCCCCACAGTTCAAATTCCACAGAACCACACAACAGTCTGATTGGGTAGCATGAAAAACATGCCGAGGTGGAAGCAATTAAACAGAAGCAGTGGGAGGATTCTTTGGGGTATTGTTGTAAATGCAGCTGACAGTTTCCCCATTTTCTCCCAAGTCTCATATTTTCACATACATTCCTGTCCCAAATTAGAAACTCTGTGGTAGAACTACACAATTCAAAACATTTATGAAAAAATAAATCATTTCTCGCAGCAGCCTTCCAGCTGTTGCTTCTTTGATTGCACTTTGCAATCAGACTCCATTCAGCCAACAATAGGACAAAATGTTCCACAATTGTGCTTTTTGTTCTGGTTGAAAAATGCTCCACGTTAACTCTTCAATGTCAACAGCCTTTTCACAATTTAGAAATGGAGACCGTCCTTAATGGACCCCTATGGTTCTGAAAATCCCAATGCCAGCAGAACTTGCCTGAGAGCTAAAGGTGGCCATTTATGCCCATATCTGGAGAGCTTCAGTCATTTTCTGTTGGAATTGAGAGATCAGGAAAATCCCAGTGGATATTCCAGACCCTTGCATTTCCATCAAGACGTTTTGAGGATGCTTAGAGAAATAGATTATAGTTAGAGCAGTCACGAATAAAATGTGTGTGTTTATGAAACCCTGATAAATGGGTTAAATGAACGATGATTCAGGCATGTAAAGACCCAAGAGCTAGTTTCATGAGAAAATAGCTTAACTGAATGGACACTCAGAGCTGGGTTTACATGAATGAGAGATGACTGAAATGAAACCCCTCACAACTAACTACATCATTCTGACACAGTTTCAGTTCCAGAGTTAGGGTTGAGTTAAGATTAACAGCAATTCTTACCTGTAACTAGAAGCAGAATTGGTTTATCACTCAGTGTCCATCTCCATTGTCTGCAGGCTTCATTCGCATTTGTGCCTGCATCTGAGCAATCATCTCCTGCATTCGGCGCAACTGTGAGGAGATAATAATTAGGTATTTAAATGATATTATTGCACAGTTCAATACAAAAACTTGTATAAAGGTTGCAATTCAACAATTACACATCAAATCACCATACCCTTTTGAAAACAAAATACTGGAGAAACTCAGCAGGTATAAAGAAAAACAGTCTACCTTTCTAGTCCAAAAAGATTTGTTTTCAGGATCGTGATGTGCACGTACAGATACATGCTATACATTAACAACTAGCCAGTTATTTCACTAATATTCGGACTATGAATGTGATACATTTGAAAACATCACCTGTTAAAAATAGGCTTCAATAAATGGCTCCCAGTGACAACAGACATTATTTCTTGACATTTTTAAAATATATTTATGCTCCATCTAATGGGCGGCACGGTGGCACAGTGGTTAGCACTTCTGCCTCTCAGCACCTGAGACCCGGGTTCAATTCCCGACTCAGGCGACTGACTGTGTGGAGTTTGCACGTTCTCCCCGTGTCTGCGTGGGTTTCCTCCGGGTGCTCCGGTTTCCTCCCACAGTCCAAAGATGTGCAGGTCAGGTGAATTGGCCATGCTAAATTGCCCATAGTGTTAGGTAATGGGTAAATGTAGGGGTAGGGGTATGGGTGGGTTGCGCTTCGGCGGGTCGGTGTGGACTTGTTGGGCCGAAGGGCCTGTTTCCACACTGTAAGTAATCTAATCTAATCTAATCTAATGGTTATTCACCGATGCAAATACTCAGTGTAAATAAGCAAAATGACAAACTTTGAAAGACCGTGTTATAACAAGGATAGGGAGTAGGGGGGAAATGTAGAGTCAGAGAAAGATTTTATAGTGAATGTGAACACTATGAACCTTGAACAGTAAAGAGTATATGGTATATGCTTTAAAGAGCTCAAAATAGCCGTCCGGAGTAGATCAGCAGTTCAAATGGATTTGGATAAGCAGCTTCTGTAACTCCTGCCTCAAGAAAAGCTTTGTAGGTTAGAGTGGCAAAACTGCAGCCCTGAGACCCTGGTGCATTTAGGCATTTTAACTGAGAAGGCTTAATGCTGCTAAAACATTTATTTTCACAACCACTTCAAACATACCTCAGTTTATGTGACATTCTCTAAAATATCATATTTAGCTTACAGCTTCTTATGCCCATCATTAGTAAGGTTCTGTTGATGAGTGACTTCGTTCCTGGGAGACAAATTCTAACATTTTATATATTTTTAAAAATGCCATGGAGATTCAGAGCTGGATTGTGAATGCAAATCACAGTCTTTGCTTAAAACAATTTATTTTAAGTCTGAATGTATCTTGAATGGTGTGGACATGCTGGCACTAGTGAAACTGTGCTCGCAAACAGACTCTGTCTTGATCATTATAACACACTAATAGAACAGATATTTTGGAGCTTGTAGAAGAATTTAGTCTTAGGCATGATATTGTAGCAACAGAAACCAGACGGAATGGATGCTCGCAGTTCAATTTACTGCACTGGAATAGGTCATTGTCATATGCATATCACTGAGCATCATTGAGAATCTGCTGAGTGCTGGTCAGCCTCCAGCTTTCCTCAGCATTCATACTCTGACAGTACTGTGCCATCCAGTGGCAAGCACCACCAATCACTTGAGCTACTTATTCCTACTCACCTCCCCCAGACCCCCACAGCTCCGCCCCCTTCTTGCAGGGTTGCTGAACACTCACAATGAAATTAAATTCCAGACCACTGGCTGAGAATATTTAATTCTGTCCTCAGCGGGCAAGCCTGCACAGCAGTGAAGGGTAAAAAAAAGCAGTATCGTCAGCGAAAGCTCTCTGAATAATTAAATGTTGTAAGGGCCAGAACAAAGACAAAATGGAATGGGTGGGCTCATCAGGTCTGATATTAGAGCAGGAGCCAGTTTAGAAATATTTCTTGTTGATGAAATGCCAGATTAGATAGGCTTGGAATGATCAAATAAAAAACAAGGACGAATGATTGTCAGAAGCTACTGAGGAGACAATAAATGCTCACATACCAACAGGATGTCAAATAAGAGCTTACACATGAGATTTCAACATCAGTGTAAAAAAAATCACAATCAAATCTGAAGGAAAAGCAATGCATTTATAAAGGGAAAACAACTCAATAGGGTTTGTTCAGTAAGGTTTGATCCTTCGCTACTTTAAACAATCCCTTTGGATAGGGAGACTGAGAAATGCTGAAATGAAAAACGGTTTGGCACTCTGCAATTCGAATATCAGGAAGAAGTTTGGGACTTTGAATTAATCCCTCATCAGGTATTTGCAGCTCTTGCCTGACCATCTAGTTCCCAAAGCCTTAGCAACTGCAGTCCATTACATGTATTGTCCCTCTACCTCATAGGCTTACATTTCTTATACCACAAGTTTTTCCTGTTTTGGATTTTATGGATCTGTTGATTTTCAAACATCTATTCCTGTTCGTGCAGAATTTAGTCCACAAAATGGAGAAATATTGTTTCTTGAATTAAACACATTTGATACGAAATTATTATAGGTACCCTTTTCGCGGTCCAAAGTGTAAAAATAGAAACGATTTAGACACAGGCAAGCAGCCCCTGTGGAATTCACAGCCTTTATCTATAATAGATGGATTATAGTGATGGACTCTGAATTATAATAGGTCAATTATTGTATTGTATTGTATTGACTGCACTGTTCGGACATCTGGTTAACCTGACTGTACTAAAGTTGAAATATTCTCTCCTTGTGCCCTACTCCAAAAACAAATTAAAATGTCTGTGTATTAACTACATTTGAACTGTTGCAAAATGAGGGTAACAATGGATTCACAGCCTACATTGATTTCAAGGGGTTGCTGGACGAGATCATTGACTGCAGCCATTCTGTGCAATACAAATTGAGATCAGTGGAAATGAGAATCAGATCAATGGTATTGCTGCATATACCTAGGGTCAAAGTTTTGATTGGTTTTTGCCTTTATTAGAGAATGGCTATGCTGTGAGGTTAGTAAAGAAAGCTGGTGGTTAGAAAGTGAAAGAGAGGTATACACCTGCAGAGCATATGTGGAAGGAACCTTTAAAAAAAGGTACCACAGGAGTTAACAGGACCATTTCCAGACACTCAGACAATGTCTGCGGTCAGCAGGAGTTGGCCTATACCATAGAATTGGATAGAAAAATTACTTTGCAGTTCAGATAATGGCTGCAAGATTGAAATGTAGATGAAGAAACATCATTGGTGTTAGTGCAAAGAACAGTTAGATGCCTGCCTTCCTCTGCATGCTGGTTCAGCACACAGTCTGACAGGCATAGGGCAGGATTTTGAGATGTTTCTTACAGCTCTGAATGAACTTGCCCCATTCTCTGGGAAAGAAAAGTTCCAGTCACACGTTTAATGCACTGTGCCTGAGCAAAATTGTTCCTATGCCATTGCTCATCTGTCACCACCCACATTTCACAATGTTTTAGCATATCAGCAGCCTACAGTACCAAAAGGTCATCAGCACATAAAGGTCCATTTCTAGTTGAAGCAACTGCTAGAATGCAAGGAGAATGCCATTTTAGAAAGCCCGCAATAATTGATTTTAACCATACATTTATAGCAAAGAACTTAACGGTTTTGGAAGTGTTTAATGTTAGCTGTGTGTTAGAAAAAGGCACAATATAAAACTTTGCTGAATTCAATACAATTCCACAGTCATTGGCCGATATCTAACAAAATAAATCATGTATACCTTAAAGCTGTATGCAGAACTATACCCATATGCATGTTGAACAATGTTCTCGAAGCAATGTGAATCTGTTGCCTCTTCAACACACTGGCTGAGCACCAGATGCAATCCTATTGCATCAAGGATCTCCCTCATTTGCTACTGGAGACACAGAAACATGTCCCAGACAGGAATTTTTCACAATACCTTTGAGAGAAAGCTCCAATTGTTGCAAAACTACAGGATACCCATTAACCATATTTAGGTCAGATATGCAATTTTCTTTCTGGCAACAACCTGTCAGGATGCCAGATTTGCCAATGCATTTTCCATAAAGCCAGCCAATATACAGCTTCTCTCATCACTAAGAATGATGTAATTCTTTAAAATTTGCAACACTAAGTGTGGTCCATTTGTCATTATAGGAGTAAAAGAACAATAGTAAGTACAAGGAATGTGGGGTTAGGATTAGGATATATAGCTGCTGATTCCTCAAATAGGGCTGGAAGAATGTTGAGCAAAAACCATTTGAAAAGTCAAACCTTGAGGTGAAAACTTTGCCAGTGAGAAAATACACTCAGCCATTGGCCAGGTCACAATCGGTCCTCCTTCAGAAATAGGAGGATGAAAATTTGGAAGCTCAGTTCAGACTCAATTCAAGTCTGAGCATCATTAGGCTCAAATAAGCAACAGGAGATGTTTGACAGTTTAGATGTCTGCGCACGACGCAAGTATTTTAAAGACTAGACACTGTTTTCAGTAGGCAAAGGATTTCAAAGAGTAACTGAGAACAGTACAGTTAAAGTCATACAGAACAGAAGATGTTCTTCGTTCCATCGAGTCTGTGCCAACCTATCTACACTAATTCCACTTCCCAGCACTTGCACAACATTTCAACTGCTCAAAGTACTTTTTAATGTTGATGTTTCTCACCTCAACTACCCTCCATCTTATACAGTTCAGTCAGGTCCCTCTCTCAGTCTTTTGTGTCCTGAAGAAAACAACCTGAGGTTATTCAGCCTCTATTTCAGCTACTCTTCATAGTAGAGGTTTGGATGAAAATGTAGCTGGTCTGATTAGTACATTTGCCCATGGCACGAAAATTGGAGTTGTGCATAGTGAGGATGGTTGTCAAAGGACATAGCAAGATATAAATCAGTTGGAAAGCTAGGCAGAGAGATGGCAGATGGAATTTAATCCAGCCAAATGTGAAATGATGCATTTTGGAAGGTCAAATGCAAGAGGAAAGTATACTGTAAATGGCAGGATTCTTAGCAGCACTGATATATCGAGGGACCTTGGCATACAAGCCCATAGCTTCCTGAAAGTAGGTAAAGTGATGAAGGAGGTACATTGCATACTTGCCTTCATCACTCATGGCATTCAGTATAAAAGTTGGCAAGTTACATTGCAGCTCTATGAAAAACTTTAATCAGGCCACATTTGGAGTATTGTGTGCAGTCCAGGTCACCAAACCATAGGAAGGATGTGGAGGTTTTGGAAAGGTTTACCAGGATGTTGCCTGCATTGGAATGTATTAGCTATAAGGAGGTTGGATAAACAAATTGTTTTCGTTAGAGCACCGGAAGCTGAGAAGTGACCTGATAGAATATATAAAATTATGAGAAGACTAGATAGCATGGATAGTCAGAGTCTTTTCACAGGATGGAAATGTCAAATACTAGAGGGCACAAGTTTAATGTAAGAAGGAGAAAGTTTAAAGGAGATGAACCTGACAATTTTTTTTTAAAAAAAGGGTGGTAGGTGCCTGGAATGTACTGACAGGGACGGTGGTAGAGACGGATACAACAGCAACATTTCGGAAGCATTTGGACAGACTCATGAACAGGCAGGGAATAGAGGGATATGGACCATGTGCAGGCTGACCAGCTGATTAGTTTAGAATGGCATAATGGTCAGCACAGAAATGGTTGCCTGAAGGGCCTGTTCCTGTGCTTTACTGTTCTATGTTCGACATTAAACTACACCAATCCTTGCAAAATCCTTGTGATTCTCCACTCACACCCTCTAGTGCAATCATATCCTTTCTCCAGTGTGTTGACCAGAACTGCAAACAGTACTCCAGCGGTGGCTTAACCAAAGTTCTGTACAGCTCCAACGTAACGTTCCTGCTGTTATAATCTATGTCTTGACTGATAAAGATACGTATCCCATATGCCACCTTAAGCACCCTTTTAACTGGACATGTTGCCTTCAGGGATCAGTGGACAAACATCCCAAATTCCCTCTGCTCCTCTGAACTTCCTAGTGTCCTCTCATTCATTGAGTACTCCCTTGTCTTTTTATTTCTTCCAAAATGCATCACCTCTCACCTTTCAGGGTCATATTTTATCTGCCATTCTGACGAATGCATCTATATCTTCCTGCAACCCAAGACCCTTCTCCTCACTATTATTCATACAACTAATCTTCATATCACACGCAAACTAACTTTTACACATACACACAAACAATAAGGCACTGAGCACTGATCTTTGTGGTGTGCCACTGTACACGTGCCTCCAGCCACACAGATGGCATTTTGTCATTCTCCGTATGAATAATAGATAACAGTAATTGCAAAAACAAGCTTTTAATGAAAGCATAAAGTGTTGTGAATTTAATCCTCAAATGCAGCCTGATAGCATCGTGCCTGAATTTATCAGTTTTTTTTTCCGGTGTCTGCTATTGGGGGCATCCCCTGGGCAGGCTCTGCATTAACCAGGTTGCTATGATTTACTCAGCAATGACCAGGTCATTGTTTCACAACTTTTCACTCACCATGGCATTAAGGACACAGCTGGCTTCTAACTCAAAAAGCGACAGACGGTACAATGTCAGCCTCCCACAACCACTAACCCAATTTCAAAATTGCACACAATTCAAAAGACAAATCTCATGAACAACATTCAGAAGGAATGTGTGTGCAGCCTAACATTCATTCCAGCAGCTCTTGGGAATTGCCAATTCCCCAATACACTACTAGCTTCCCATATCCACTTTAAATGGATGAATCAAAAGGTTTTCATCAACAGATAATGATGTTTCCATGGAAAACACACAAAAGGGAAATGTATGCATGAGAAATGCAGGACAGCTGCCTGGTTAGGATTATGTTAATAATTAAATCATCCATTTCATGTTTTGCACTTGTAAGTCAGTATTTTAGTGCACTCAGGTGCCACATCAACTTTCATGCCACAATGCACTATACAGATTCATAAATTACGGAGCATATAAATGCACTTTTTAACTATGAAACCTCAGGAAAGTCTAATTTTTAATCAGTGTAAATGAACAGATTGGATTTACCAGAATGAGAAAATATTAATTTAGTTGCAACTTGTCATAACTGAAGTTAAGCTAATGACAAGTTCTCATTTATCCATTTTTTTGGTTGGGCAAGGATGAGGAGGAAAGCTATAAATAGTTTCATTTCATTTCATGCAGCATTTAAATTCTTCATATATTTACTACCATTTATCCCTTGGCCTACAATTGACCTGGGGTCATTCGTCTTGTTGTGGCTTGTGGGATTTAGCTGCACTGAAATTGGTCAATACATTTTCCACAATAGTTATATTTTGAAAATACACCAGAACAGTTGTGAAGCTCTTCAGGACAGCCTTGAGGATGTGAGAAGCATTACATAAACGCAAATGTTTATGTTTGCTATTTGTTCACTTGTACGACTTGAAGTTATTTATCGTGCTGATAATGTCAAGAAAAGATCTCATGTTGTAAAAGAACAGAAGAAATAAAAAGTAGTTTGAGTCAGAGTAGGCCATTCAACCTTCCAAGTCTGCTCCACCATTCAATGATTTGCTATTTTAACAACATTCTCCTGCACTATCCCCATATCCTGTGATGTTTTCAATGTGTAGAATTTCAGGTAATACTCCCTGCGGAGTCATCCTCAAATCTCCACTTTTTTTTCAAAGGACGTGGTTTAGCACTTTAGACACTACAGAGCAGCTCTGTCAATGGAAACATTTATAAAAACCTAGACATTCCACAAATCAAAACAAATGAGGGTCTGTAATAAGGTCTGCTGCAATTGCCATGTTCCTGACGCAGTAAAGCACAGTATACAAAGGCAAGAGACTGGAGTGTGCCTTTCTAAAAATAACACCCAACCAGAGGAAGTCAGTCCCAAACTACTTAAAGTTGCCAAGTTACCTGCATCATAAACAATACTTGTCTGCAGGCCAGACAGCCCACTAAGATGCTTTGATTAATATCACACAAATGTCTGCAAGCTACAAAAATGCTGCGTTTAAATAAGAAACTTGAATAAAAATGGTGTTGAACATGCATTGTTCCTAAATGATTTGTTATTTAGATGAGTTGCTGGAAGCTCACTGAATTAACTATGTAGTGGTAACAGGAGGTCAGGAGCTGGGAATTGTGCGATGAATAACTCGTCGTGACTCCCTAAAGCTGGTCCATTATCTACAAGGTATATATCAGGAGTATGATGGAATAGTCTCCATTTGATTGGATGAGTTCAACTCTATGAAAACTTAAAAAGCTTGACACCATTCAAGGCAACCACCACCTTAAAAACTCAACGGGTCAGACGGCCTGCTCCTGCTCCTGCTCCTATTTCTTTTGTCCTTATGTTCACTCCCTCCACCATAATTGGATGATGCTGACAGTAGTATATATCATCTATAAATTGCATTACAGCACTTTCAAAACCAATAACATCTACCTAGAAGGAAGACTATCACTTGCAAGCCACATCCGATGTTGACGTAGAACTTTGTTGCTGTTCCTCCACTTATGGAATCTAAATGGTCGAAACCACTTTCCAGTTGTACTGGTGTGTACCTGCAGCGGATGGACTGCAGTGGTTCAAGATGACAGCCTTTTACTATCTGCTCAAGGGCAAATAAGTCAGCAAAAAGTGATGGTTGAGAGTGACGCCTATATCCCATGAAAAAATAAAAAAAGTCATGGGCACATATTACTTATTACTCCAAACTCACAAACAGCAAATAAGTAACACTTTATAAAAATTCCAATTGTAGCTTGTGGTCAATAGGTTCTCTACTTGAGCACATTTATGAGAATGTTTTAGAGATTCCATTTCCCAGGTCACATGAGCAAGTTGAAGACTAGTTTCTCATTTCAGCATACCTCTGTAAACATCACAGTTACTCTTCCAAAGATGTTTTATACAGAAATCAGTATTTCAACCAAAGAAGAGAATAAAATTAAGACTTCCTCTCTTCCCTCTGCTCCTTCAAGTGAATAATACGTTTAGTATCAGCTTTCTACACTAACTGAAAAATGGATAACTTTTGGGAGACCATGCCATTACCTGATCGCAAATAGTTGCATTTAGAACTATCACACAAACCATATACATAATAGTCTTGCATCTAGATAAACGTGACAGAAATCAAACATCATGAAAGCCATGGGCAATGCTTAAAGTGAAAGTTAAAGTGGAAATATTTTCACGCCCCAAACCCAGAAATTCTGGAAAAACTTTGGCCTTTTTCAGAAGCAAGCTACGCTGTGGCAAGTGTTCTTTTGTTTAAAATTATTTGGAAAAACTAGTTCCAAGGTATATTTTGCAAACATTTAAACACAAGGCCACAGTAGGGAATTAACTAAAATGGGAGCTTATTTCACACAATTCAACCAAGTTTCTGGCTAATTATCTTTAAATAAGTATGGAACACTACAGAACATTGATCTCTCGTGGGAAGGTTTGATCTCACTGATAATGAGACATATATTGCAGGTTTTGTCCTCGCAATGAGAACATGAATTGGTTATCCTGACACTGGTGCAGCACAGTAGGTAGAAAATTTTTAAATAAAGTACTACATGGGGTATTAAGTAAATAGAAATTAGTGCAGCTCAGGGGGTAGGCTTATGATGCTGAACAACAGAATTTGTGCACAGCAGCGTCGAAGGAGACTAACAGAAGAGTTTATCGATGCTGAACATGTTACACTGGAATGTCAAATATTACAGCACTGGAGCAACAATGAGTAGCCCTCCAAAAGATCAGAATAGTCAAAGAGGGTGATAAGAAATAAAGTTATTGATTTTGACCAGTGCTTAATTTCCCTTCATTTAAGAAAGAGCAAATAGATTCAGCATTTATATCCCACTTGATATATCCCACATGGCTATAAGAAAGTAACTGGATAAAATGTCAAAGCTCTTGTTCATTTCCCTCACTTTTCATCAAAGTATTCAACTTGTGACAGGATCCTAGTCACAATCCATACTTCAGGCAAGCAGCTGTTACAATTACTGAAGCAGAATATGAAGTATCAAGGGATATGCAGCTAAAACAGGTAAATGAAATTAAGGTACAGTTCAGCCATGACCTAATTGAGTGATTGAGCAAGCCAGAGAGGCTGCTTTGCTTCTACATGCCTGTAAAATCTGTTTACCAGAAACTGCTCATTTTCTTTGATATTTATTTGATAGTTAACAGTGAATGGAATATAACTAACCTTCCATGCAGCTTTGCAGTTTCTGTGCTTTCTTGAGCACCAGCTCTACCTCACAATCTTGCTTGACCCCTTCAACTGTCTCTAATTTGTCACATTTTTGTTCATCCTGCTGTGGATGCCAGGTAAGCAATTTCTCTAACTAAACACAAGTAACAAGTCACTGACTGCATCCTACTTCCTGTTTGACTGCCTCACACTAAATCTATTCTTCTGTAAATGTGTTGTTTTTGAATACAGATGATTCTCCAATAATATGACTGCCTTCTTCCAATTACATAATAGTATCTGACTCTGCCCTCACTTCCATTTCAGCTCAATCGTTACTGAAACTTTGATCCATGGCTTTATCTCGAGTATTGACTATTCCAAAGCTCTCTCGACCAATATCCCAACTTTCATTCCAGTAAACACTGCTACCAATTTACCCACACAGCAAGTCTGGTTCATCCTTCCTCCATTGTCACTGACGTACAGGGATCTTGGCATGTTTAAGTTCACATCTTGGGTTTTGAATCCTCCATGGTCTCACTGTCTCCACAGCCCACTCCATCATTCTCATAACGCCCTACTACACCACATTGTGAAGTTTCCTTCTGAATTCCCAATTTGAATTTTAGTTGACTATTTTACTTTGATCACCTCTAGTCACAAGTAATATTTGCTGTGCCTATTTTATCAAAAGCTTCATAACTTAAAAGATCTCAGTTCGGTCAGGAGAAAAGAGATGTTTGATCTCGCTTTTCTGGTAGAACTTTTCATTGGATGAGTATAGAGAAACTACTTTCATTGGTAATTGGGGTCAGTAATGATATTATTTTAAATCTATAAGAAAGGAAATCATTTTTTTTAAAATTTGAGACTTATTGTGATTTTGAACCTGAAAGTGGGGTGGTGTCAGATTCCATAGCAAATGTTCAAAGGTGACTGGATATATTTTGAGGAGGAGCAATTTTCTGAGTTTTGAAGTAAACGAATAGGATAAAATAGAAACTTATTGTCACGTTTACTTTCATATTAAAAACACAGTGAAAACTTTTATTAGTCACCCAACATTGCACTTACATCAATGACAGAAGTTATAGACAAAAATGAGTTGAATTGTAGGATTACATTGGATGGGTTTTCAACTGAAAGGCAATAGATGCAGAATTTTAAAATATTTTTGTGATAGGTAGATTCTTGATTTCCCAGGGCTGAAAAATTCTGGGGGATATGCAGGAATATGCAGGTAAGATTAAAATCAGCCATGATCTTATTGAATGATGGAGCAAGCTTTGAGGGCCAAGTGGCCTACTCTTATTGTGGCGTACAAACAAGAAGCATGATGAGCCGAATGGCTCTCTCTTGTGACAGAAGATTGTGTGGTGCTATTCTAAAAGATAGTTGGAGTCAGTGGCCACATTGCAATCCATGTCATTATTGCAGAAATATGTCAAATTTTGTGTACTGGGAGATCATTAGACAAATCCAGTCCTGCCAACACAGAAAATCCAAAATGGATTCAAATTTAAAAATATCTCATCTTTTCTATTCTCATCTCAGAATTAATAATCTTGGTGTGCTTGATGTTGTTAGAATTGTTCGATGTCACACTGCATTCCGGAAAGACTACTCCCTCCGCTACTCCCTCATTAGGTCCACACTCCCCACCAACCCAACCTCCACTCCCGGCACCTTCCCCTGCAACCACATGAAATGCAAAACTTGCGCCCACACCTCCCCCCTTACTTCCCTCCAAGGCCCCAAGGGATTCTTCCATATCCATCACAAATTCACCTGCACTTCCACACACATCATTTACTACATCCGCTGCACCCGATGTGGCCTCCTCTACATTGGGGAGACAGGCCGCCTCCTTGCAGAACGTTTCAGAGAACACCTCTGGGACACTCACACCAACCAACCCAACCGCCCTGTGGCTGAACACTTTAACTCCCCCCTCCCACTCCACCAAGGACATGCAGGTCCTTGGACTCCTCCATCGCCAGACCATGGCAACACGACACCTGGAGGAAGAGCTCCTCATCTTCCGCCTAGGAACCCTCCAACCACAAGGGATGAATGCAGATTTCTCCAGCTTCCTCATTTCCCCTCCCCCCACCTTATCTCAGACCCAATCCTCGGACTCAGTACCACCTTGACCTGCAATCTTCTTCCCAACCTCTCCACCCCCACCTCTTCTCCGGCCTATCACCCTCACTTTAACCTCCTTCCACCGATCGCGTTCCCAATGCCCCTCCCTCAAGTCCCTCCTCCCTACCTTTTATCTTAGCATGCTTGGCACACCCTCCTCATTTCTGAAGAAAAGCTTATGTCTGAAATGTCGATTCTCCTGCTCCTCGGATGCTGCCTGACCTGCTGCGCTTTTCCAGCAACATATTTTTCAGCTCTGATCTCCAGCATCAGCAGTCCTCACTTTCTCCTAGTACCCTTACCATATCATGGTAAGCATTTAGTGAATTAGCAACTCTTTTTTAATGGTTAGGTTTGTAGAGTGACCGGGTCTATGTTTTCTTCAGGTTGTGTCATTTATCAGTCAGTATCTCATGGCTGCCTTTCATAGTCACCAGAACTTTCTTAAAATGCAACACACTCACTGGCTGTGATGTGCTCTGCAGGAATACATGCCACGTACAACACTGAGAAATAAGCAAGGGCAATACAAATTGTGCCAATGCTTTTTTTGTTTTACTTGTACAAATTATACAGTTGCTGCTCAGAGGAGAAAACTATAAATGGGTAGACTTTTACCTTGCAGCCTACAGTAAAGCTTAATTTGCAACAAATGTAAATCACTTCAAAATCAACCCCTTAAAGTCTGAAGCTGGCATTTGCATCAAAATAATCAGCAAAGTCATCATCTAAGTAATGCTGTATGGCAATAATTTTTCTGCCAGCACATCATGACGAGCCATTTATTGCAGAAACCCAGGAACTTCTCAAGAAAGGAAGTAAGAGTTTGTTTTTTCAAAAATTTCCCAGAAGCTGCAGACCATCAGCTGATTTCCTCCCAGCCCATCCACAAAGTGTTTTACTGATAAAGACACATTTCAGAACAGCTGAAAGATGCAACTTTGAGGCCCTTACTGTGTGAAGCAATTAAATTAAAGCCTGTCTATTATGTAAATGTGGTGACTTTCCTTCCTTCAGGTGAGGCTGCTAGGTATGTCAGCTTAATAAATAAAAAGAGCTCTGCTGTGGGAGAATAAAAATAACAATGGCCTTGCCAACATCCGCTCGCTTCAATGAAAGAATACTTAGCCTTCCACTAAAAACGTAGTTCTGAAAATACAGATTTCTGAAGAATTTGATTTACTCCAGTTAACTCTTTTCTTGTCAAATGCAGAACATTTTGTATATAGTTCATTGTATAAAAGGAGGGGGGAAAAAGGCACAAACTAATTACACCTGACCATATGTTGGGTATGTGGGTTGTGCAACCAGTGTGTCCTTAACTGAAGACCCATCAATATAATGCTTTTTTCAACCAGCATTCAGAACTCAGTGAACATGTTGCAAAAAAGACACAAAGCACAAAAGCTTGACTTCAACACCAGGAAGTATCACTCTGGTCATTTCTTGCAAAATTACTAAACACGCTGATGTATTTATAGCATTGCTTCTTGTAGCACCTAATGCAACTCTTCCAACTATCTTTACTGTACATTGACAGCTAAATTTCAACCTCAAACATACTTTCTAAACCAGTCCCATTTAATGCACAAGCTATTCTGCTTATCCCCTGACCAAGATGGCACATGTCTGCAAATTTGCTCAGAATTATGGACTTCTTTCTATTGTGAAAGGACCCATCAGAAAATGCTTTGGAATGTCATCAAATTCTCTTCACATGGAGCTTTTACAGTCAATACAGAGAAAAGCATTCACCCTATCAGCCTGAATCAGATTGGAACAAGGTCCCTGAACTGAAAAGGACAGCAACAAACCCATTCACACTTCCCACATATTTCTCCACATTTCTGGATATACAGAAATGAACTGAACCAGAAAAGCAGCTCACTGCAGCCTCTTAACTGAATAAACATCACAATCACACTAAATGCTAGAGTGTTATGATAGTTAGAAGGCAGTCTTCATCTCAATATCCATTTTAACTGTACCTCAGCAACATCATCAGACTCTGCTCCCTAAGTAAGTAAGCAGCTTGTATGCTAATGTGAGTGCTCCTCACAACCACACACACACACGCGCAATTGCTTTGCAGCTAAAGTCTAACTATCACGTGGCAACGTGCCAAGTCATGCTCTGAGTAATCTCAGAGCAGAGTAATTAGATTAGAATGGATGCTTGCAGAAAACAATGGATTAATTCCAAGTGTAACTGTTTGACTGGATGGCAGTAATCAACTGAAGAGCTCAACTACAGGACATTCTTCTTCCTTGATTAGGAAAACCAGTGAACCTGATGAAGTGACACTGGCAACAATATGCCTGCTCCTTCTCCACCATTTTAGCTCACTTTCTCTTTCCAGTATTACGTGGCATATTTGGCTTAGTTGGTAGCATTCTCACCTCCAGCTCACAGGGTTCATGGGTCAAATTCCACTGCAGGATGGGATACAAAATTCTAGATGACGCTGTAGTGCTGAAGGTGCTCTATTAAGCCCTGAGGGTTTCTCTACCCTCTCTAGTGAACAAAATGAAAAGTCAGCAGTCATATTCTATCATACATTAGTCCAAAATTACACTCATTTTATTTGGCTGTCATTTTCTAGTCCTGGGAGGGATGTGTATGTAAAGTATTTAATGGCATGATTGGCATAATTTATCTATTGTTTTAAACAAACCAGTTAACCCTCTTTAACTTTAACTCACCCCGACTTTGAAGTAAGGGACTGCATACTTTTAGGAGAAGCAAACTATATCTATTTGAATAGGCAGCACAGAGCATTGGTGCATTTAACTAACCTTACAGGACTTTTTTTCTTATGAGATGTTCCAGCTACTCTAACTGTGAAGGTATACTGGCAGTTACAATCTGGCAACTCTAATACCTCACAGCAAATATCCAGGTTTTCTAAACCACTTTATATCAAAAGATCATCAATAGTAGTCTTCAGTTTGTAATGAAATCTCCATGTTTAGGAAAAATACTTTAACTACAAGAAGAAACTGAAACAGAAGTAGGTTACAGGATCCCTCAGCTCTGCTCCACCATTGCATCTACCCAAACCTAATCTGTTGACTCAAAGTACACTTTCCACCTCCTCCTCTCTTCTGAACTTGGACAGCATTCAGCCTCGGGCTGATTAACATTTGTACTGCTACCTCACAATGCCAGGGTCCTGGGTTCGATTCCAGCCTCAGGCAACTGTCTGCATGGAGTTTGCACATTCTCCCCATACCTGCATTGGGTTTCCTCTGGGTGCTTGGGTTTCCTCCCATAGTCCAAAGATGTGCAGGTTAGGTGAATTGGCCATGCTAAATTGCCCATAGTGTTCTGGGATGCGTAGGTTAGGCGTGGTAATCAGGGGTAAAAATAGAGTAATAGGGTAGGGGAATGGGTCTGAGTGGAATACGTTTTGGAGGATCAGTGTGGACCTGTTGGGCCAAATGGCCTGTTTCCACACTGTAGGGATTCTGTGATTCTATGAAGTGAGAATCCAACAATTTCTTCACATTCATCGGCATTACCTTTACAGAAAATCTCGCCAACATCCTGGGAGTTACCACGGACCTAAAGCGTAATTGGACCAGCCATAAAAATGCAGTGGTGACAACAGCAGATCAAGAAATTGGGAGTTCTACAGCAATTAACTCACCTCCTGACTCGACAAATCCTGTTCACTGCTGAACGTGCACAAGCCAGTAACGTGAAGGAATATTTCCCAGTTGCCTGGATGAGCGCAGCTCGAAAAACCCAAGTAGCTCAACAGCGTCAGGACGAAGCAGCCTTGCTTGCTGATTCATCCACCACCTTAAACATTCACTCCCGTCACTGCCAGCAGTGTCTATTATATATAAAGTGTACTGCAGCAACCTGCCAAGCCTTCTTCAACAGAATCTTCCAAACATGCAATCTCTATCACAGGAGAAGGGAAAAAATACATGGAATGCCATGACCTCAACATTTCTCTCCGAACACCCGAAACAGAACTCCCTCTCTAACTGTACTGCAGGTCCACTGACAACACACAAATGCCAAGGCTTCAACAAGACAGGTGAGCACTAGGTTCTCAAACAGAATACATGTTAAGAAACAAAAGACAGGCTTGCCAGTGAGACAGATGTGATGCATAAAGAATAAACATAATCCTCCACCCTTGATCTTCCCATTTTTTGCTTGCCATTTCCTCCTCCCCATACAAGTTTATTCCGCATACTGTTCCTTTCTTCCCCACTATTTCTTTCCCCCTTCACCGCACTCTCATTTCCCTCTCTCTTCTCCATTCTTTCTCTACTCTCTTCCCTCTCCTGCCACCTTGCTTTGCAGTTACCTTCCTTGTCCTGAGCCCTTCCACTCTTCCCTTCCCTTCCCCAATCCTCCATCACCCACACTCCTGTCCCTTTCCCTCCCTCTGCCACCTCTGTTTCCTTCCTCCCCTGGCTCTTGGTCCCCTCATTCTCCCCTGTTCCCTCAGCTTTCCACCAGCATGGCCATTTCCTTCTGTGCACCCCCTCCCCAATTACCCCTGCAACCCTTTCACCTGATTTTCCCTTCAGTCACCCCCACCCCCCCCTCCATGACCACCTTCTCTGTTCTGCCTCTCCCAGCCTGCCCTACCGTTGCCCACTGCCTCACTTCTTCTCTTATTCCTGCTCCAAACACCTTTCCAAACTGCCTCCAAACAGTTGCATGTTGCACTACCTTCAATTACCAAGATTTGAATAGAGTTGTTCAGCTTTGTACATAATGCAGCAAAAAGTCATTTACTGAAAGAGCAAATTTGACAACAAGAAGAATCGTTGAGGCAGCTGTTAGCAAAGAAACCCACTGAATTCAGCCCGGCTTCCTGTTTTGCTAATTATAAATTATTCAGAATCAGAAAAAACATTTTTTCCAGATGCTGTGATGGAGTCTGTGCTTTCAGTCCTGAAAATGTTCATGATCAAGGTTTTTCCTGTATTTTCACCTGTTGGAAACTGATACTCACTTCAGCTTCCTTTTGCAGCAAAATCTTGTCCTTGTCGACCGTTTCATCTTCCACATCCCTGGTGAGAAACAGAGAGAGCAAATCAGAAATCTGTCAAACTCAAGGTCACCTGCCCATCCCACATGGTGACCTTCCCCCTGTGCTGGATTCTTCCTTGGTAAGTATGTCAATTAGGTACAATTGGAAATTATTTGCAGAGAAACCTGCACAAATGCATTCATGACCATCTCTCATACAATCAATGTGTGTCCATAAAAAATGGTGGAAATAGTGACATGACAATGGGATTTCAAAACAGAACTGAGCTGTACTAATGGATGAAAATACTGAATTACTAGCAGTTACTAGCGGTGTTCCGCAAGGATCTGTTTTGAGACAATTGCTGTGTTTGTCATTTTTATAAATGACCTGGAGGAGGGGCTAGAAGGTTGGGTGAGCAAGTTTGCGGATGATACGAAAGTCGGTGGAGCTGTCGACAGTGAGGAAGGATGTGGCAGGTTACAGCAGAATATATATAAGCTGCAGAGCTGGGCAGAAAGGTGGCAAATGGAGTTCAATGAAGGTAAGTGTGAAGTGATTCACTTTGGTAAGAGTAACAAGAAGATGGGGTACTGGACTAATGGTCGGATACTTGGTAGTGTGGATGAGCAGAGGGATCTTGGTGTCCATGTACACAGATCTCTGAAAGTTGCCACCCAGGTAAATAGTGCTGTGAAGAAGGCATATGACGTACTGGCTTTTATTGGTAGAGGAATTGAGTTCCAGTGTCCTGAGGTCATGTTGCAGTTATATAAGACTCTGGTGCAGCCGTATCTGGAGTATTGTGTGCAGTTTTGGTCGCCATACTATAGGAAGGATGTGGAGTCACTGGAACGGGTGCAGAGGAGGTTTACCAGGATGTTGCCTGGTATGGTAGGAAGATCTTATGAGGAAAGGCTGAGGCACTTGGGGCTGTTTTCAATGGAGAAAAGATGATTTAGGGGTGACTTGATAGAGGTGTACAAGATGATTAGGGGTTTAGATAGTGTTGACAATGAGAACCTTTTTCCACATATGGAGTCAGCTATTACGAGGGGGCATTGCTTTAAGGGGTGGTAGGTATAGGACAGATGTTAGGGGTAGATTCTTTACTCAGCGAGTCGTGAGTTCATGGAATGCCCTGCCAGTAACAGTGGTGGACTCTCCGTCTTTATGGGCATTGGATAGGCATATGGAGGATAGTGGGCTAGTGTAGGTTAGGTGGGCTTGGGTCGGCGCAACATCGAGTGCCAAAGGGCCTGTCCTACACTGTATTTTTCTATGTTCTATAAATAATGCAATTAAAGAATATACTACATCGAAGAGTCATTCCACTAGCAGTTTAGGATTTTTATCATGGTGTTTCTTCTGGAATTAAAAGTTTTAAGATTCCAGATGACCACTGTTCTTATATATAATTAATACACATGTATAACATACATGTATATTTAATAAATGACTCGTATTAACCTGATCATCAGGTCCATACAAAAGCAGGATTGTTACATTTTCCTTCCAGTAATATAACTAGAAAGAATGAGGATGGGTGTGACATCAGTTCATGTAACAGCTGGTCAAAAACAATCACCTAACTATGCTAATCCCATTTTCCAGCAAGTAGCCTAAGGCCTTGTATGTCTTGGCATTACAAGTGCACATCTAAATACTTGTTAAATGTTGACAGTTTCTGCCTCTACAGGAAGTGAGAAGCATAATCCCACCACCCTCTGGTTGAAAAAAAAGTCCTCATCTCCACTAAACTTCTGACTCCTTACCTTAAATGTTTGCTCCATGATCACTGATGCCT